>NC_069501.1:706679426-706979426 GCF_027579735.1 Bombina bombina | reverse complement strand
CTCTATAGTGATATTGTGCTATTTTCAGGGGCCTCAATTTGAAACCAGCTCTATTTTCAATTAATAAAAAACAAATAATTTATACTTAAATTACCTTATATAGTCTTTGGAACAGTAATTATATTATAATTCAAGTATTTTGATGTATAGGATTTAACTAAACAAATAAGGTATTCTGGAATATGACACAGTTCAAAATTAAATCGTATAAAACTTAAAGGCGACCTGCAAAGATATTATTATCAATTTTTCACATTTCAGTAAAGCTGAAGCCTGCTGTCTAAGCCCCAGATGTAAATAAAGAAAGTTTTATCTTGTATAGAGACAGTGTTATCTGCCTTCAAAAGCCCTCCTTCTGACCACAGCAATACTGTCTAATGTAAAAGGGAAGAAAGCAACAAGCAACAGCTAACAATATGTTACCTTATATTATCTTTGCTTATCGATACTATTATGTAGCTAAATAGTGGAACTAATATCCTAATTGAATAAACTAGAAGGATATTCTGTAATGTGTCTAAGCTAGCGTATAACCTACTAAAACAAGTACTACACTAGTCACAATTTTAACAAAGATAGATGTTTCCTTTTAAGGCACCTTTTGTTCTAATATAACATAAAAGTCCATGTGGATTTCCACTGCTCCATTGTGTATCTCGTATTTTCTCAGCACAATTACACTTATGTAAGGTCAGAGATATTATATTGTCCAGTGACCCAGTCCAGACACAATGTAACCCTGGCAAGATAAATGACAGAAGTTCTGAATACCGTCAAATTCTTAACATGTAGTCTGACCTATGCCCCAGTGCATTTTTCTGATATACTCCTGGGTGATATAATCATGCTTATACAGCTCACCAGGTTAGTGCATGTTAAGGTCTATCCACTCCACTTTTATATGGACTCTTCCTGACACAGCTTTACACTTGTATCGACTGTCTCCCAATATGTTTGCCTGCGTGTGTACAAGGCCAAACACCAGCGATTTTCACATACCTGGCTGTGTTAGAGGTGGGGAGATAGTGCTCAACCGGACCCTCAATCGATGGACTTCAATCCCACCACTGGGGGACACACCGCTACACCAGGGAGCAGTGTGGGGTACTCTGGGACCGGTGCTCACTATGCTCCAGAAATGTGTTGCAAACCAGCCCCCAAAGAACAAACCTCAGACCTCACTGTTGATATATCAGTCCGCGCGGCCTCTACCGGACTTCACGCTCCAGTGTTACTGCACAAGAGGCCGCAATATGTGTGAGTAGGTGAGCTGGCACGTTTTGCCCTTCCAGGTTCTCCCCTGTAACTGACAGGTGGATCCGACGTCGAGAGGCGCTGCACACCCCTCTGTACTCCTCCACCTGGAATCGACCGGAAGCACTGGGAACAGCAAGCAGGCACCCAGAGCGGACAAATGAGCTCCCCACCAAGGGTAAGTAACGCCAGACTGAGTCTATTTCTAGAGTTCACCAGGGACCAGGCCCTGTATATCTGACCTCCGCTCCTTTCAGATAGTGGTAAAGGCAATCTTGTCTGTACGGATTACATCCAATATACCTGATTCAACTTGTAGGTGACACAGACCGCCATAGTTGTTTCTCAAGCTGTGGATAGTAGCCAAGTGTTGTCTGTCCCGGTATCTGTTCTCTTTAACAGTGTGCTTCAGCCAACAAGCACCCCCTCAGGCTGCTTTCAGGGACTTCCGTTGCGGAATCACAAGATCCAGAATCCGGGCCGGGTGTATGCTTTCCACGGCCAAGGAAAATATGCAAACCGCTGGTAGATGATTCTCTCCAAGCGAGACGGCTTGGAGCGGGAGCTAACACCTGTGCTACCTGTGTGCTCCGCCTCCAGCAGGAAGTCGAGCGTACTTCTATTATTTAATTTGCTTCCTTCTCTTGTTATCATTTGCTAAAAGGTTTATCTAGGCAAGTTCATGAGCAGCAGAGAAACTAGGTTCTAGCTGTTGATTGGTGACTGCATATATATATTGAATGTGATTGGCTCACCCATGTGTTCAGTTAGAAACTAGTAGTGCATTGCTGCTCCTTCAACAAATTATACCAAGAGAATGAAACAGATTAGATAATAGAAGTAAATTAGAAAGTTGTTTAAAATTGTATTCTCTATCTGAATCATGACAGAAAAAGTTTGGGTTTCATGTACCTTTAATCTTACCAATTTTTCCTTTTTTGAGCTGTTCCCTCTCCCTCTCCTACCCCCTTGGCCATATGAACTTTTTACTCCTTGGTTGCCTCTTTGATTGGGGTATTGTGTGTCTTTCCTCCATAGGGGTGCCAGATTCAGCGGAGGCCTATTGGATATGCAAATTTAATACCTTGTTTCCAGCAGGGTTAAACGAAAATCTAGATATGACCGCATTCCAAATGTGAAACCAACCGAGTTTTTTAATCTTTGGATGTATTTATCATGTCTCCCTTGGATCATCCACACACATGGGTTATTCTTGAAAATGTGTCCAGTGGGTTGTTTTTTCACATTACATATAGTGTTATATACTGGTAGATGCCTTTTTGGCACATTTAATTAGAGAGGCAATACATTTTACACATAGGACACAGATATTACACTCCAATTATGGGCTGGTCATATTAATTATAGAGCGTCCATACTCTCATTTTTGAGACACATTTTTTTCTATCTGACAGGTATTTTTTATCAGTTTTCTAGATGCATTTAAGGCACTCCCTAACAGAGAGGAATTACATTTTACACATAGGATACAGATACCACACTTGAATTAACGGGCCGGTTTTATAAACTATAGAGCTTCCAATCTGCTATTTTTGGGATATATTTAGTACATATGGCAGATATCATATTCATATAATTTTAGTTTTCTGAATATCACATATATGAAATGTGTATCGTTACAAGAAAACATAATTTATGTAAGAACTTACCTGATAAATTCATTTCTTTCATATTAGCAAGAGTCCATGAGCTAGTGACGTATGGGATATACATTGCTACCAGGAGGGGCAAAGTTTCCCAAACCTCAAAATGCCTATAAATACACCCCTCACCACACCCACAAATCAGTTTAACGCATAGCCAAGAAGTGGGGTTATAAGAAAAAAGTGCGAAAGCATAAAAATTAAGGAATTGGAATAATTGTGCTTTATACAAAAAAATCATAACCACCACAAAAAGGGTGGGCCTCATGGACTCTTGCTAATATGAAAGAAATGAATTTATCAGGTAAGTTCTTACATAAATTATGTTTTCTTTCATGTAATTAGCAAGAGTCCATGAGCTAGTGACGTATGGGATAATGACTACCCAAGATGTGGATCTTCCACGCAAGAGTCACTAGAGAGGGAGGGATAAAATAAAGACAGCCAATTCTGCTGAAAATAATCCACACCCACAATAAAGTTTAAATCTTATAATGAAAAAAACTGAAATTATAAGCAGAAGAATCAAACTGAAACAGCTGCCTGAAGTACTTTTCTACCAAAAACTGCTTCAGAAGAAGAAAACACATCAAAATGGTAGAATTTAGTAAAAGTATGCAAAGAAGACCAAGTTGCTGCTTTGCAAATCTGATCAACCGAAGCTTCATTCCTAAACGCCCAGGAAGTAGAAACTGACCTAGTAGAATGAGCTGTAATCCTTTGAGGCGGAGTTTTACCCGACTCAACATAAGCATGATGAATTAAAGATTTCAACCAAGATGCCAAAGAAATGGCAGAGGCCTTCTGACCTTTCCTAGAACCGGAAAAGATAACAAATAGACTAGAAGTCTTTCGGAAATTCTTAGTAGCTTCAACATAATATTTCAAAGCTCTAACTACATCCAAAGAATGCAATGATCTCTCCTTAGAATTCTTAGGATTAGGACATAATGAAGGAACCACAATTTCTCTACTAATGTTGTTTGAATTCACAACCTTAGGTAAAAATGTAAAAGAAGTTCGCAACACCGCCTTATCCTGATGAAAAATCAGAAAAGGAGACTCACAAGAAAGAGCAGATAATTCAGAAACTCTTCTAGCAGAAGAGATGGCCAAAAGAAACAAAACTTTCCAAGAAAGTAATTTAATGTCCAATGAATGCATAGGTTCAAATGGAGGAGCTTGAAGAGCCCCCAGAACCAAATTCAAACTCCAAGGAGGAGAAATTGACTTAATGACAGGTTTTAGACGAACCAAAGCTTGTACAAAACAATGAATATCAGGAAGATTAGCAATCTTTCTGTGAAAAAGAACAGAAAGAGCAGAGATTTGTCCTTTCAAGGAACTTACAGACAAACCTTTATCCAGACCATCCTGAAGAAACTGTAAAATTCTCGGAATTCTAAAAGAATGCCAGGAAAAATGATGAGAAAGACACCAAGAAATGTAAGTCTTCCTTACCAAGAAATGTAAATATATCTTCCTAGATACAGATTTACGAGCCTGTAACATAGTATTAATCACAGAGTCAGAGAAACCTCTTTGACTAAGAATCAAGCGTTCAATCTCCATACCTTTAAATTTAAGGATTTGAGATCCTGATGGAAAAAAGGACCTTGCGACAGAAGGTCTGGTCTTAATGGAAGAGTCCACGGTTGGCAAGAGGCCATCCGGACAAGATCCGCATACCAAAACCTGTGAGGCCATGCTGGAGCCACCAGCAGAACAAACGAGCATTCCTTCAGAATCTTGGAGATTACTCTTGGAAGAAGAACTAGAGGCGGAAAGATATAGGCAGGATGATACTTCCAAGGAAGTGACAATGCATCCACTGCTTCCGCTTGAGGATCCCTGGATCTGGACAGATACCTGGGAAGTTTCTTGTTTAGATGAGAAGCCATCAGATCTATTTCTGGAAGTCCCCACATTTGAACAATCTGAAGAAATACCTCTGGGTGAAGAGACCATTCCCCCGGATGTAACGTTTGGCGACTGAGATAATCCGCTTCCCAATTGTCTATACCTGGGATATGAACCGCAGAAACTAGACAGGAGCTGGATTCCGCCCATACCAGTATTCGAGATACTTCTTTCATAGCCAGAGGACTGAGAGTCCCTCCTTGATGATTGATGTATGCCACAGTTGTGACATTGTCTGTCTGAAAACAAATGAACGATTCTCTCTTTAGAAGAGGCCATGACTGAAGAGCTCTGAAAATTGCACGGAGTTCCAAAATATTGATTGGTAATCTCGGTTTTAAAGATATTAATTGAGATATCTTTGTGTAATCCCTGCACCACTGGTTCAGCATACAGAGCTGAAGAGGTCGCATGTGAAAACGAGCAAAGGGGATCGCGTCCGATGCAGCAGTCATAAGACCTAGAATTTCCATGCATAAGGCTACCGAAGGGAATGATTGTGATTGAAGGTTTCGACAAGCTGAGATCAATTGTAGACGTCACTTGTCTGTCAGAGATAGAGTCATGGACGCTGAATCTATCTGGAAACCTAAAAAGGTTACCCTTGTCTGAGGAATCAATGAACTTTTCGGTAAATTGATCCTCCAACCATGATCTTGAAGAAACAACACAAGTCGATTCGTATGAGATTCTGCTAAATGAGAAGACTGAGCAAGTACCAAGATATCGTCCAAATAAGGAAATACCACAATACCCTGTTCTCTGATTACAGACAGAGGGGCACCGAGAACCTTTGTAAAAATTCTTGGAGCTGTTGCTAGGCCAAACGGCAGAGCCACAAACTGGTAATGCTTGTCCAGGAAAGAGAATCTCAGAAACTAATAGTGATCTGGATGAATCGGAATATGCAGATATGCATCCTGTAAATCTATTGTGGACATATAATGCCCTTGCTGAACAAAAGGCAGGATAGTCCTTATAGTTACCATTTTGAATGTTGGTATCCTTACATAACGATTCAATATTTTTAGATCCAGAACTAGTCTGAAGGAATTCTCCTTCTTTGGTACAATGAAGAGATTTGAATAAAACCCCAGCCCCTGTTCCAGAACTGGAACTGGCATAATTACTCCAGCCAACTCTAGATCTGAAACACATTTCAGAAATGCTTGAGCCTTCGCTGGATTTACTGAGACACGGGAAAGAAAAAATCTCTTTGCAGGAGGCCTTATCTTGAAGCCAATTCTGTACCCTTCTGAAACAATGTTTTGAATCCAAAGATTGTGAATTGAATTGATCCAAATTTCTTTGAAAAATCGTAATCTGCCCACTACCAGCTGGGCTGGAATGAGGGCCGCACCTTCATGTGGACTTGGGAGCTGGCTTTGGTTTTCTAAAAGGCTTGGATTTATTTCAGACTGGAGATGGTTTCCAAACTGATACCGCTCCTGTGGGTGAAGGATCAGGCTTTTGTTCCTTATTGTGACGAAAGGAACGAAAACGATAATTAGACCTAAATTTACCTTTAGATTTTTTATCCTGTGGTAAAAAAGTTCCTTTCCCTCCAGTAACAGTTGAGATAATAGAATCCAACTGAGAACCAAATAATTTATTACCCTGGAAAGAAAGGGAAAGCAAAGTTGACTTAGAAGACATATCAGCATTCCATGTTTTAAGCCATAAAGCTCTTCTAGCTAAAATAGCTAGAGACATATACCTGACATAAACTCTAATGATATCAAAGATGGCATCACAAATAAAATTATTAGCATGTTGAAGAAGATTAACAATGCTATGAGAATTATGATCTGTTACTTGTTGCGCTAAAGCTTCTAACCAAAAAGTTGAAGCTGCAGCAACATCCGCTAAAGATATAGCAGGTCTAAGAAGATTACCTGAACATAAGTAAGCTTTTCTTAGAAAGGATTCAATCTTCCTATCTAAAGGATCCTTAAAGGAAGTACTATCTGCCGTAGGAATAGTAGTACGTTTAGCAAGAGTAGAGACAGCCCCATCAACTTTAGGGATTTTGTCCCAAAATTCTAATCTGTCAGATGGCACAGGATATAATTGCTTAAAACGTTTAGAAGGAGTAAATGAATTACCCAAATTATTCCATTCCCTGGAGATTACTTCAGAAATAGCATTAGGGACAGGAAAAACTTCTGGAATAACAACAGGAGATTTAAAAACCTTATTTAAACGTTTAGATTTAGTATCAAGAGGACCAGAATCCTCTATTTCTAATGCAATTAAGACTTCTTTAAGTAAAGAACGAATAAATTCCATTTTGAATAAATATGAAGATTTATCACCATCAATCTCTGAGACAGAATCCTCTGAACCAGAGGAACCATTATCAGAATCAGAATGATGATGTTCATTTAAAAATTCATCTGAAAAATTAGAAGTTTTAAAAGACCTTTTACGTTTACTAGAAGGAGGAATAACAGACATAGCCTTCTTAATGGATTTAGAAACAAAATCTCTTACGTTAACAGGAACACTCTGAGTATTAGATGTTGATGGAACAGCAACAGGTAATGTAACATTACTAAAGGAAATATTATCTGCATTAACAAGTTTGTCATGACATTCATTACAAACAACAGCTGGAGGAACAGATACCACAAGTTTACAGCAGATACACTTAACTTTAGTAGATCCAGCACCAGGCAGCGTTTTTCAGAAGTATCTTCTGACTCAGTGTCAATCTGGGACATCTTGCAATATGTAATAGAAAAAACAACATATAAAGCAAAATTGATCAAATTCCTAAAATGACAGTTTCAGGAATGGGAAAAAATGCCAGTGAACAAGCTTCTAGCAACCAGAAGCAATAAATAATGAGACTTAAATAATGTGGAGACAATAGTGACGCCCATATTTTTTAGCGCCAAAAAAGACGCCCACATTATTTGGCGCCTAAATGCTTTTGGCGCAAAAAATGACGCCACATCCGGAACGCCGACACCTTTGGCGCAAAAAAAACGACAAAAATGACGCAACTTCCGGCGACACGTATGACGCCGGAAACAGAAAAAAAAATTTGCGCCAAAAAAGTCCGCGCCAAGAATGACGTAATAAAATTAAGCATTTTCAGCCCCCGCGAGCCTAACAGCCCACAGGGAAAAAAGTCAAATTTTAAGGTAAGAAAAAAAATTGATTTATTCATATGCATTATCCCAAATATGAAACTGACTGTCTGAAATAAGGAACGTTGAACATCCTGAGTCAAGGCAAATAAATGTTTAGAACTTTATATAAAAGTGCCCAACCATAGCTTAGAGTGTCACAGAAAATAAGACTTACTTACCCCAGGACACTCATCTACATGTAGTAGAAAGCCAAACCAGTACTGAAACGAGAATCAGTAGAGGTAATGGTATATATAAGAGTATATCGTCGATCTGAAAAGGGAGGTAAGAGATAAATCTCTACGACCGATAACAGAGAACCTATGAAATAGACCCCGTAGAAGGAGATCATTGAATTCAAATAGGCAATACTCTCCTCACATCCCTCTGACATTCACTGCACGCTGAGAGGAAAACCGGGCTCCAACCTGCTGCGGAGCGCATATCAACGTAGAATCTAGCACAAACTTACTTCACCACCTCCATAGGAGGCAAAGTTTGTAAAACTGATTTGTGGGTGTGGTGAGGGGTGTATTTATAGGCATTTTGAGGTTTGGGAAACTTTGCCCCTCCTGGTAGGAATGTATATCCCATACGTCACTAGCTCATGGACTCTTGCTAATTACATGAAAGAAACATTAATAGTTAGAACACTCCCTACTATATTTCTTGTTAATACTTTTATTGGTGAGTAGATTATAATTGTTAAAATTATGTATATTCCCTTACATTTAGAAGATTTTTGTTGTTGCAGAGAGTATAACCATCTTTTATTCAATATACACAACACTGGGGTAACACGCGTATAAAAAGTGTAATCAGAAGAATGATTGGTCACACATTATAGCAATATACATTAATCTATATATAGATAGTAATTTTCACTATATGGGTATTTAATAGTCACCAAACCTCACTACTATTCCAGCTATTTATAGACACAGGTTATTATTCTTCACTAGTTTATTCATGTTCATATACACATCTATAGAGACATTCACAACATTTACACTTATTATATTTCATCACACACATAGGTTAAGTTATTTCAATTATAGTTATTTTTTTTTTATTAAATAATTTTTATTGAGGTTATGCGATGTGAACAGCATGTATTCACAAGGAGAAAATAAACCAAAAAAAACAGAAAAGAAACAGGTTGACAATAATCAATGATACAATTAAAATTGCCACACAGTGCTATAGTTAATAGGCATTAGAAACCTCCATTTTACATATATTTTTTTTAATAGTAATTGCCTCCCTTAACACAGTGGGCCACTTTTGGGCCTAAGAAGATTCATATAAACTAAAGGAGGGTATTTGACATTTAAAGTGGTCGCTTTTGGACCAGAGTGTTAAAATGAATGATACAGTTATGTGCAAAAATTATGTTTTTAGTATAAAAGGGACACTGCTAGACCATCAATTTAAGTACCACCAAAAAGGCAAAGCAATAGTAAAAGTTATATATACATATATAAACATTGAGGCTATTTAGTGTCATTTGTTATGCAATTATAAACTGGCATATAATAAAGTGTAAGGGCGTGCACTAGCAAGCATACACTTGGCTGATAGAGCAGTGGCATCATCTTATGCAATAAGGACAGTGTAGATGTTGGTAGTCACCTGTACAAAGGGTAAAAATTATATGGCTCAGAATTAACATGGTCCTAGGTGTACTAGTAGGTTAAGGTTAAAAAGCTATGTCTAGTTGCGCTAGGACCTCTAAACAGGGCAGGTGTGGAGAAGTGCTGATTTATTCAAAATTCTCAAAGATGGAGAGGTACCTCTTCGATTAGATTTTACTTTCCTCCTAGGTGCTGGATATATGTTAATGTGGTGCATCTAGGCGGGAATCTGCTTTAAGTGTAAGGCAACTAGTAGGTGAGTACTATTTGGGTGCCACTCAATATGCCTCCTTGGTGTAGATCCCGGCAAGGTTTTGACCTGCTGTCTCGGCCGTAGACAACAGGCTCACAGGTTGGGACCTAGTGGCAGAATCGGACCCCAAAGTGGCATAAGTAACCACATGTACCTAAGGTGCTAGTAACTTAAGAGCACTAGGAGATAAGCATGTCTTATAAGAATAGCAAGATTTTTTGCATATACTAGTCTAACGTTTAGGAGAAGTAGTCCCCTACCATAGAATCCTGCAGTATGAAATATATAACATTACAACAATACAAACCCATCCCAGGAATGACAAACCCTGATTATATACATTAACTTAAACAGAAATATTGGTGAAGGCAAACAATGGGGCCTTATGCAATGGGAAAATATGTGAATGAAGAGGGACCATTGGCTACTCTCAATAAGAGCATACAAATTACAGGCAAATTATAACTGTGCAGTTATTCAAGGTTGTGGTGCAAACTACGGGCATCGTATGAACTATAGGCAGAACCATAGTCCAGAAAATCATACAGATCCGTGTGTAATATAGGAGTCCCACAAACATCCGGCATGTGTGCCATCATTACTGTAAAATGGCCTCTATAAAACTTTCTTTTAAAGTTAATCTTGGCGGTTGATTAGGACATGTTGTGATTGTGTGTTGTCCGTTTTCTGGGTAGCCAAATAACTACAAAACCTGCAGCGTCGAACCAATGTCTGATCCATCAGCGTGGGGGTTTAGCTGATCCCAGACTTTCTTTGCTCCGATATGGCAACAGTCTGAGTGGAAAAGAAGACCTGTACAGGACTCTGTGTTTGGCGGGCGCCACATCTGACTTCCGAAGCAAGGGTCCACGGTACTATCAGGCCAAGAGGTCAAAATCGTTGGCTTGCTAACGCTGGGGTCAGGTATTTCGTACTGCCAGACAGCCGATTTCGGAATTGAGAGTTTTCATAGGTATCGGCAGATAGAGCTGATCTGTTGCTTATCTTAACCCTTTTTGGCAGAGAGTTTCTCTGTACTGCATCATGTGGGTTATCCGTGTGACATTCGTCAGTATCGTGCGGCTCCGAGGACGGGGTCAGTTCACTTATCGCCCCCTGCTCAGATGGTGGGTTCAATGAGAAACACTTGCCAATTAGTTTGTGTAGTCGCTGATAATGATCCTCAAGCAGCGCAAGTATTGCTGTTTCCAAGGCCTTCCCATCCATGATTGTTTTTGCCGAGAGTACAGCGGAGAGTTTTGGCAAATACTAATAATATTGCGTAATGGAGTAAAGTGCCCCTTTCTATATACAAGGGCCAGTGATTGCTCCTTCGAGCAACTATCCTATTACAGGATGTCGTAACCCCAGAGTTTGAGGGGGTATATTTTGCGGCAGCCCCAGATCTATGCTTCAGTTCCAACACAGGGTCGCTTTGTAGGATCCTCACAGCTAATTGTAAAATTGTCTTCCAGACCTGTGAGAGATCCTGTTGCACGTCTTTCTCATAGAACATAGGCAGAAACATGGTCAGATCCTCAAGACTGAGCATATATCAGTTCCCAGGTAAGCAAATGTTCTCAGATAAGTAAAAAGTGGTATAGTTACTGCAGAAAACTTGTAATAAGTCGTTCAAAGTCCAGGAGCTTCACAGAGACGCGTCTTGCCGCTATGAGAGTAGGCTCCGCCCCCCCAATTATAGTTAGTTTTATTTAACAAAGGAAAATCGGCAAACTTATAAAGGCATGGCACACCTAGCCAATGAGAGTAAGCATCACATATGCAGTTCCAATTACTGCCACTCCAAATACACGCGCACCTCACATAGTGGCATTCACAATAGTTACACTATTTACATTCTATCATAGTCATAGTAATCATAAACAGGTATTTTTTTATTTTACAACGGAAAATCTGTATGCTTAGAAAGACAGGGTACAGTCAGCGAATAAGAACAAGCAATACATATGCAGTCTCAACACTGCTATTCATATACATACGCACTATACACGTAATCACTAAAAATAAAGGATTGATCAGATTGGTCTGATTTGTGGAAGTAAAGTTCCGTTCGGCACTTCAGAGCCATTTTTAAGTCTGAATATATAGACCAGAAGAACCATTATCAGAATCAGAATGATGATGTTCATTTAAAAATTCATCTGAAAAATTAGAAGTTTTAAAAGACTTTTTACATTTACTAGAAGGAGGAATAACAGACATAGCCTTCTTAATGGATTTAAAAACAAAATCTCTTATGTTATCAGGAACACTCTGAGTATTAGATGTTGACAGAACAGCAACAGGTAATGTAACAGTACTTAAAGGAAATATTATCTGCATAAACAGTTTGTCATGACAAAACAGTACAAACAACAGCTGGAGGAACAGATACCATAAGTTTACAGTAGATACACTTAGCTTTGGTAGCTCCAGCCCCAGGCAGGGATATTCCAGAAGTATCTTCTGACTCAGCTTCAACGTGGGACATCTTGCAATATGTAATAGAAAAAACAACATATAAAGCAAAATTGATCAAATTCCTTAAATGACAGTTTCAGGAATGGGAAAAAAATGCCAGTGAATAAGCTTCTAGCAACCAGAAGCAAAAAATCAATGAGACTTAAATAATGTGGAGACAAAAGTGACGCCCATATTTTTTCGCGCCAAAAAAGACGCCCACATTATTTGACGCCTAAATGCTTTTGGCGCCAAAAATGACGCCACATCCGGAACGCCGACACTTTTGGCGCAAAAGAACGTCAAAAATGATGCAACTTCCGGCGACACGTATGACGCCGGAAACAGAAAATAATTTTTGCGCCAAAAAAGTCCGCGCCAAGAATGACGCAATAAAATGAAGCATTTTCAGCCCCCGCGAGCCTAACAGCCCACAGGGAAAGTCAAATTTTTAAGGTAAGA
The DNA here is from genome assembly GCF_027579735.1 of Bombina bombina. Classification (NCBI taxonomy): domain Eukaryota; kingdom Metazoa; phylum Chordata; class Amphibia; order Anura; family Bombinatoridae; genus Bombina; species Bombina bombina. The sequence goes on along the minus strand of NC_069501.1, from coordinate 706,966,642 downwards.
AAAAAATGAATTATTCATATGCATTATCCCAAATATGAAACTGACTGTCTGAAATAAGGAATGTTGAACATCCTGAGTCAAGGCAAATAAATGTTTGAATACATATATTTAGAACTTTATATAAAAAGTGCCCAACCATAGCTTAGAGTGTCACAGAAAATAAGACTTACTTACCCCAGGACACTCATCTACATGTAGTAGAAAGCCAAACCAGTACTGAAACAAGAATCAGTAGAGGAAATGGTATATATAAGAGTATATCGTCGATCTGAAAAGGGAGGTAAGAGATGAATCTCTACGACCGATAACAGAGAACCTATGAAATAGACCCCGTAGAAGGAGATCACTGCATTCAAATAGGCAATACTCTCCTCACATCCCTCTGACATTCACTGCACGCTGAGAGGAAAACCGGGCTCCAACCTGCTGCGGAGCGCATATCAACGTAGAATCTAGCACAAACTTACTTCACCACCTCCATAGGAGGCAAAGTTTGTAAAAACTGATTTGTGGGTGTGGTGAGGGATGTATTTATAGGCATTTTGAGGTTTGGGAAACTTTGCCCCTCCTGGTAGGAATGTATATCCCATACGTCACTAGCTCATGGACTCTTGCTAATTACATGAAAGAAACCAGATGGGGGTCTCAGAATCTGTATCGATCCCAAGGAGCTGAATAAAAGCATCTTAAGAGAACACTTCCACTTACCAACAAAACCAGAATTGCTTGGGGAGCTAAGTGGAGCAACTGTATTCAGTAAACTGGATGCATCCTCAGGATTTTGGCAAATTCCACTGGAGGAGGAAAGCATGAAACTCTGCACTTTCAATACTCCTTATGGGAGGTACTGTTACAAACGACTGCCCTTCGGCTTGTGTTCAGCACCAGAAGTGTTTCATAGTACCATGCAGCAACTTCTTGAACGAATACCAGGCACAACCGTATTCATCGATGATATTCTGATCTGGGGTAAGACCAAGCAAGAACATGATGAAAGGCTAAAGATGGTCTTAGATGTTGCTAAGGAGAATAATTTAAAGTTCAATAAGACAAAGTGTCAATTCAGAAAAACTTCAATTCAATATTTGGGAGAACAACTCACTGGATGTGGTGTTTCTGCCACAGCCAGAAAATAAGCAAGATATACAACGCTTACTAGGAATGGTGAATTACCTTGGCAAGTTCATACCTAATTTACCAGACAAAACTGTACTAATGCGACAACTACTCAGAAAAAACTATGCCTGGGAATGGTCAGAGAATCACCAGAAAGAATGGAAGTTTTTGAAGGAAATGCTTACTACTGCACCAACTCTGCAATTCTTTCATCCAATAGCAAAAACAAAGTTGTCAACTGATGCTTCACAGAATGGATTGGGAGCAGTTCTATTTCAAGGCTCGGGATGGATGCCTGTGGCTTATGCATCTATGGCATTGACAGATACTGAAAAATCATATGCTCAAATTGAAAAGGAAACACAGGGACTGGTATACGGATGTGAAAAATGTCATGTTTATTTGTATGGGAGAGTATTTTCAGCAGCAACTGATCACAATCCTTTGATTCACATCTACCAAAAGGGCTTGATAGATGCACCTCCAAGAATTCAACGTTTGTTGCTAAGACTTCAAAGGTATGACTTCACCTTGGATTTTATACCTGGCAAGGAGTTGGTGGTAGCGGATGCTCTGTCACAAGCTTACTTACCATTTTACAATGAGGACTTACAGTTGCAGAAAGAGGTGACTGTTCACGTCAATCTGATCTTGAAGACAGCCCCGTTTAGTCATGCAATGTGGGCAGCAATAGAACAGGCTACAGAAACAGATACTCTTTTAAGTCAAGTGAAGAAAGCAGTTTCTAGTGGCAAATCTAAGACACTAATGCCATCACTGTATTGACCATACATTTCTGAACTTTCTTTGATAAAAGGGGTACTTTTGAAAGGACAAAAAGATAATTGTACCAGCGAGTTTGCAAAGTCAAATACTGAAAAGACTACAAGAAGGTCATTCAGGTATAGAAAAGACAAAAAGACGAGCTAGAGACATTTTTGTACTGGCCAAACATGAATGAAAAGATTGAGACAATGATCACTCAATGCCGGACTTGCCAAAAATTCAGACCTCAGTTACCTTAAGAGCCTATACTGAATACGGACTTCCCGTTGGCACCCTGGGAAAAGTTAGGAACGGACTTGTTTGTTTTAAAAAATCAGCATTATATCTTAGTATTGGATTACTTCTCTAATTACCCAGAGATAGCATTATTGGAAGATGAGTGATCAAAAAAGTAAAAGCAATTTTGGCGAGACATGGCATTCCAAGAGTAATAATATCAGACAATAGTCCTCAATTCAATTGTAGAGAGTTTAGGGGTATTGCCAGTACCTATGAATTTGAACATCGAACATCCAGCCTGTGATATCCACAAGCAAATGGATTAGCAGAAGCTGGAGTAAAGATAGTGATGCAGACGAGGATCCATGGCTGGCTCTTCTTAGCTATAGAGCTACTCCTTTAAAATGTGGGAAGTCACCGGCAGAATTATTGTTTGGCAGACAGCTGGTCACACGAGTACCAGTTGTGAAACCTTGGAAAAGGTTCCCACAAAAACAGGTAATAGAAACCAAACTGAAACTCAGAGAAAAACATAATTTATGTAAGAATTTACCTGATAAATTAATTTTTTTCATATTGGCAAGAGTCAATGAGCTAGTGACGTATGGGATATACAATCCTACCAGGAGGGGCAAAGTTTCCCAAACCTCAAAATGCCTATAAATACACCCCTCACCACACCCACAATTCAGTTTAACGAATAGCCAAGTAGTGGGGTGATAAAGAAATGAGTAAAAAGCATTAACAAAGGAATTTGGAAATAATTGTGCTTTATACAAAAAAATCATAACCACCATAAAAAGGGTGGGCCTCATGGACTCTTGCCAATATGAAAGAAATGAATTTATCAGGTAAATTCTTACATAAATTATGTTTTCTTTCATGTTATTGGCAAGAGTCCATGAGCTAGTGACGTATGGGATATCAATACCCAAGATGTGGAACTCCAAGCAAGAGTGTCACTAGAGAGGGAGGGATAAAAATAAACAACAGCCATTTTCCTCTGAAAAATAATCCACAACCCAAATTATAAGTTTATTCTTTAATGACCACAAAAACTTAAAACATAAGCAGAAGAATCAAACTGAAACAGCTGCCTGAAGAACTTTTCTACCAAAAACTGCTTCTGAAGAAGCAAATACATAAAAACGGTAGAATTTAGTAAATGTATGCAAAGAGGACCAAGTCGCCGCTTTGCAAATCTGATCAACTGAAGCTTCATTCTTAAAAGCCCACCAAGTGGAGACTGATCTAGTAGAATGAGCTGTAATTCTCTGAGGCAGGGCCTGACCCGACTCCAAATAAGCTTGATGAATCAAAAGCTTTAACCAAGAAGCCAAGGAAATAGCAGAAGCCTTCTGACCTTTCCTAGAACCAGAAAATATAACAAATAGACTTGAAGTCTTCCAGAAATCTTTAGTAGCTTCAACATAATATTTCAAAGCTCTCACCACATCCAAAGAATGTAAGGATCTTTCCAAAGAATTCTTAGGATTAGGACACAAGGAAGGGACAACAATTTCTCTACTAATGTTGTTAGAATTCACAACCTTAGGTAAAAATTTAAATGAAGTCCACAAAACCGCCTTATCCTGATGAAAAATCAGAAAAGGAGATTCACAAGAAAGAGCAGATAGCTCAGAAACTCTTCTAGCAGAAGAGATGGCCAAAAGGAACAACACTTTCCAAGAAAGTAGTTTAATGTCCAAAGAATGCATATGCTCAAATGGAGGAGCCTGTAAAGCCCTCAAAACCAAATTAAGACTCCAAGGAGAAGAGGTTGAGTTAATGAGAGGCTTGATACGAACCAAAGCCTGTGCAAAACAGTGAATATCAGGAAGTTTGGCAATCTTTCTGTGAAATAAAACAGAAAGAGCAGAGATTTGTCCCCTCAAGGAACTTGCAGACAAACCCTTATCCAAACCATCCTGAAGAAACTGTAAAATTCTAGGAATTCTAAAAGAATACCAAGAAAATTTATCAGAAGAACACCATGAAATGTAAGTCTTCCAAACTCGATAATAAATCTTTCTAGAGACAGATTTACAAGCTTGCAACATAGTATTAATCACTGAGTCAGAGAAACCTCTATGACTTAGCACTAGGCGTTCAATTTCCACACCTTCAAATTTAATGATTTGAGATCCTGATGGAAAAACGGACCTTGAGACAATAGGTCCAGCCTTAACGGAAGTGGCCAAGGTTGGCAACTGGACATCCGAACAAGATCCGCATACCAAAACCTGTGAGGCGATGCTGGAGCCACCAGCAACACAAATGATTGTTCCATGATGATTTTGAAGATCACTCTTGGAAGAAGAACTAGAGGCGGGAAAATATAAGCAGGTTGATAACACCAAGGAAGTGTCAATGCATCCACTGCTTCTGCCTGAATATCCCTGGACCTGGACAGGTATCTGGGAAGTTTCTTGTTTAGATGAGAGGCCATTAGATCTATCTCTGGAAGACCCCATATCTGAACAATCTGAGAAAACACATCTGGATGGAGAGACCACTCCCCCGGATGTAAAGTCTGACGGCTGAGATAATCCGCCTCCCAATTGTCTACACCTGGGATATGCACCGCAGAAATTAGACAGGAGCTGGATTCCGCCCAAACAAGTATCCAAGATACTTCTTTCATAGTTTGGGGACTGTGAGTCCCACCCTGATGATTGACATATGCCACTGTTGTGATATTGTCTGTCTGAAAACAAATGAAGGGTTCTCTCTTCAACAGAGGCCAAAACTGAAGAGCTCTGAGTTCTAAAATATTGATTGGTAATCTCGCCTCTTGAGATTTCCAAACCCCTTGTGCTGTCAGAGATCCCCAAACAGCTCCCCAACCTGAAAGACTTGCATCTGTTGTGATCACAGTCCAGGTTGGCCGAACAAAAGAAGCCCCTTGAACTAAACGCTGGTGATTTAACCACCACATCAGAGAGTGTCGAACATTGGGATTTAAGGAAATTAATTGTGATATCTTTGTATAATCCCTGCACCATTGATTCAGCATACAAAGCTGGAGAGGTCTCATGTGAAAACGAACAAAGGGGATCGCGTCCGAAGCTGCAGACATGAGACTCAAAACTTCCATGCACATAGCCACTGAATGGAATGACTGAGACTGAAGGTGCCGACAGGCAGCAACCAATTTTAAACGTCTCTTGTCTGTTAGATTCAGTGTCAATCACTCTGTTTCTATCTGGAAACCTAAAAAGGTGACCCTTGTCTGAGGAATCAAGAAACTTTTTGGTTAATTGATCCTCCAACCATGTTTCCGAAGAAACAACACTAGTTGATAATGATCTGGATGAATCGGAATATGAAGGTATGCATCCTGCAAGTCTATTGTGGACATATAATGTCCTTGCTGAACAAAAGGCAGAATAGTTCTTATAGTTACCATTTTGAAAGTTGGTACTCTTACATAACGATTCAACATTTTCAGATCCAGAACTGGTCTGAATGAATTTTCCTTCTTTGGGACAATGAATAGATTTGAATAAAACCCCAGACCCTGTTCCTTTTCAGGGAATGATTACCCCAGATAACTCCAGGTCTGAAACACACTTCAGGAAAGCCTGAGCTTTTACTGGAATTGCTGGCATGTGTGAGAGAAAAAAATCTTCTCACAGGAGGTCTTTCTCTGAATCCTATTCGATACCCCTGAGAGACAATGTTCTGAATCCAATGATTTTGGACAGAATTTATCCAAACATCCTTGAAAAACCTTAATCTGCCCCCTACCAGCTGAGCTGGAACGAGGGCCGCACCTTCATGCGGACTTAGGGGCTGACTTTGGTTTCTTAAAAGGCTTGGATTTATTCCAATTTGAGGAAGGCTACCAATTGGAAACAGATTCCTTGGGGGGAGGATTAGGTTTTTGTTCTTTATTTTGACGAAAAGAATGAAAACGGTTAGAAGCCTTAGATTTACCCTTAGGTTTTTTATCCTGAGGCAAAAAACTCCCTTCCCCCCAGTAACAGTTGAAATAATAGAATCCAACTGAGAACCAAATAAATTATTACCTTGGAAAGAAAGAGATAGCAATCTAGACTTAGATGTCATATCAGCATTCCAAGATTTAAGCCACAAAGCTCTTCTAGCTAAAATAGCTAAAGACATGGATCTAACATCAATTTTGATAATATAAAAAATGGCATCACAAATAAAATGATTAGCATGTTGCAGTAAGCGAACAATGCTAGATACGTCAGAATCCAATTCTTGTTGCGCTAAATTCTCCAACCAAAAGGTTGATGCAGCTGCAACATCAGCCAAAGAAATTGCAGGCCTAAGATGCTGACCTGAATATAAATAGGCTTTCCTTAGATAAGATTCAAGTTTCCTATCTAAAGGATCTTTAAAAGAAGTACTATCTTCCATAGGAATAGTGGTACGTTTAGCAAGAGTAGAAATTGCCCCATCAACTTTGGGGATCTTTTCCCAAAACTCTATTCAAATTGCTGGTAAAGGATACAATTTATTAAACCTTGAAGAAGGAATAAAAGAAGTACCCGGCTTATTCCATTCCTTAGAAATCATATCAGAAATAGCATCAGGAATAGGAAAAACCTCTGGAGTAACCACAGGAAGTTTAAAAACAGAATTTAAACGTTTACTAGTTTTAATGTCAAGAGGACTAGTTTCCTCAATATCCAAAGTAATTAACACTTCTTTTAACAAAGAACAAATATACTCCATTTTAAATAAATAAGTAGATTTGTCAGTGTCAATATCTGAGGAAGGATCTTCTGAATCAAATAGATCCTCATCAGAGGAGGATAATGCATTATGTTGTCGGTCATTTAAAATTTCATTAACCTTATGAGAAGTTTTAAAAGACCTTTTATGTTTATTAGAAGGCGGAAAAGCAGACAGAGCCTTCTGAATAGAATCAGTAACAAATTCTTTAAAATTCATAGGTATATCATGTACATTAGAAGTCGAAGGAACTGCAACCGGCAATGTACTATTACTGATGGACACATTATCTGCATGACAACTATTACAAATGACATTCAGAGATATAATCTCCACAAGTTTACAACAAATGCACTTAGCTTTGGTAGAACCGATATCAGGCAAAAAAGTTCCAACAGATACTTCTGAGACAGAAAGAAAAAACAACATATAAAGCAAAATTATCAATTTCCTTATATGACAGTTTCAGGAATGGGAAAAAATGCAAATAGCATAGCCCTCTGGCATAGAAAAAGGCAAGAGGCAAATAGCAATGGGGTGAAAAAATAATGAAAAAATTTGGCGACAAGTATGACGCACAACGTAACTGAAAATCTTTTGGCGCCAACAACGTCCGAACACTCGCGTCACTAACGACGCAACTTTGTGTAAGGAACTCGGCATCAACTATAATGCCGGAAATGACAAACTTGCGTCAATGGACGTACTTTCACACCCGCAATTTGCAAAGAAAAATGAAGTCAATTTTAAACCCCAAGTAAGAAAAATATTTCTTAATGTTTATTTTCCCCAAATATGAAACTGACAGTCTGCAAAAAGGAAATACATGAACCTGACTCATGGCAAATATAAGTACAATACATATATTTAGAACTTTATATTAATGCATAAAGTGCCAAACCATAGCTGAGGTGTCTTAAGTAATAAAAACATACTTACCGAAAGACACCCATCCACATATAGCAGATAGCCAAACCAGTACTGAAACAGTTATCAGTAAAGGTAATGGTATATGAGAGTATATTGTCCATCTGAAAAGGGAGGTAGGAGATGAATCTCTACAACCAATAACAGAGAACCTATGAAATAGATCTCCCGTGAGGAAAACCATTGCATTCAATAGTTGATACTCCCTTCACATCCCTCTGACATCCGCTGTACTCTGAGAGGAATCTGGCTTCAAAATGCTGAGAAGTGCATGTCAACGTAGAAATCTTAGCACAAACTTGCTTCACCACCTCCATAGGAGGCAAAGTTCTTAAAACTGAATTGTGGGTGTGGCGAGGGATGTATTTATAGGCATTTTGAGGTTTGGGAAAATTTGCCCCTCCTGGTAGGATTGTATATCCCATACGTCACTAGCTCATGGACTCTTTCCAATTACATGAAAGAAAAAGGAATGAATACTATGACCGAGCTGCAAAACCTTTGGAGAATCTTCAGGTACAAACTTCTGTGCGAGTACAAGGTTCAAACAGCTGGAATACTGAAGGGACAGTTATCCAGCAATATTCTCCAAGATCGTATGTAGTTCAAACCAATGATGGGCAATGTTTACGTAGGAATCGTAGACATTTGATGGCTATTCCATCAGTTCACAACAATTCGACAGTGAAGGAAACCTGTGAGGATACATTGAACACTCCATTGCAGCTGGAGAATGAAGATGCCAGAGAAACTTTGCAAAGCTTGACTGACTTGCCTGCCAGTGATGCAATGCAAACAAGGTCAGGTTGATATATCAAAAAACCTAATTGTCTCATTGAACAATGTTAAAAGGGACTGAAGTTTTTTTACATAGACTACAGTTACACAAGGAGTTATAAATTTGCATGGTTGGGATTTATATGAGATTCACAACTTATCAGGCAATTATTTAATAGCGCCCCCTAGAGTTGTAGCACATTTTCATTTGTGATCAACAGTAGAGTTCCTTATGAGAAGAAGAATTAGGACATAGCGAAGGAACAAAAATTTACTGATTAATATTTCTATCCGACACCACTTTAGGAAGGAAACCTAACTTAGTATGAAGAACCGCCTTATCAGCATGAAAGAGAAGATAAGGCAAATCACACTGCAAATCAAGAGTTTCAAAACTCTCAGAGCAGAAGAGATAGCAGCAAGAAACAAAACTTTCCAAGATAACAACTTAATATCTATGGAATGCAATGACTCAAGCGGAGCCTGCTGCAAAACTTTAGGAACAAGGTTAAGGCTCCAAGGAGGAGGAACAGATTTAAACATAGGCCTGATTCTGTTCAAGGCCTGACAAAAAGGTTGCACATCGGGCACGTCTGCCAAACGCTTGTGTAGCAAAATATACAATGCAGAAATCTGACCCTTCAGGGTACTTACTGAAAAAACCCTTCTCCAGACATATCTGGAGAAAAGACAAAATCCTAGGAATCCTGACTCTACTTCAAGAGTAGCCTTTGGATTCACACCAGTAAAGATATTTACGCCATATCTTATGATAAATCTTTCTAGTAACAGGCTTGCGAGCCTGAATCAAAGTCTCAATGACCAACTCAGAAAAACATAATTTATGTAAGAACTTACCTGATAAATTAATTTCTTTCATATTGGCAAGAGTCCATGAGCTAGTGACGTATGGGTTATACATGCGTACCAGGAGGGGCAAAGTTTCCCAAACCTAAAAATGCATATAAATACACCTGCCAACACACCCACAACTCAGTTTAATGAATAGCCAAGTAGTGAGGTGATAACAAAATGAGTAAAAAAAGCATATAAAAAGGAACTGGAAATATAATTGTGCTTTTATACAAAAAATCATAACCACCATAAAAAAAGGGTGGGTCTCATGGACTTTTGCCAATATGAAAGAAATTAATTTATCAGGTAAGTTCTTACATAAATTATGTTTTCTTTCATGTAATTGGCAAGAGTCCATGAGCTAGTGATATATGGGATAGAAATACCCAAGATGTGGAAGTCCACAGAAGAGTCACTAGAGAGGGAGGGATAAAATAACAGCTATTTCCACTGAGAAATTGAATCCACACAAAAATTAAGTTTTTCCTAAAAAATTTAAAAAAAAACCCTTAAAATCAAAAGCAGTAGAATCAAACTGAGACAGCTGCCTGAAGAACTTTTCTACCAAAGACTGCTTCAGCAAATACATCAAAATGGTAAAATCAATAAATGTATGCCAAGAAGATCAAATTACTGCTTTGCAAATATGATCATCCGAAGCTTCACTCTTAAAAAGCCCAAGAAGTGGCAACTGATCTTAGTAGAATGAGCTGTAAATCTCTGAGGCGGAACCTGCCCCGCATCCAAATAAGCTTTGTTAAAGAAAAGCTTTAACCCAGATGCCAAATAAATGGCAGAGGCTTCCTAACCTTTTCTGGAACCAGAAAAACAACAAATAGACTAGAAGCCTTTCTGAAATCCTAGTAGCCCCAACATAGTATTTCAAAGCTCTTATCACATCCAAAGAATGTAAAGATCTCTGAAGAGAATTCTTTAGGATTAGGACACAAAGAAGGAACAACAAATTTTCTACTAATGTTGTTCGAATTCACAACCTTAGGAAGAAATTAAAATGAAGTCCTTAAAACAGCTTATCTAGATGAAAAAAACAGATAAGGAGACTCACAAGAGAGAGATGATACATCAGAAACTCTTCTAGCAGAAGAGATAGCCAAACGAATACAATACTTTCCAAGAAAGTAGTTAATCTTAAAAAGAATGCATAGGCTCAAAAGAAGGAGCCTACAAAATCCTTAAACCAAATAAATACTCCAAGAAGGAGAAATTAATTAATTAACAGGCTTGAAGCAAACCAAAGCCTGGAGAAAACAGTGAATATCAGGAAGTTTAGCAATCTTTCTAAGAAAGAACAGAGATTTGTCCCATCAAAGAATTTGCAGACAAACCTTATCCAAACCATCCTGAAGAAACTTTAAAATCCTAGGAATTCTAAAAGAATGCCAAGAGAATTTATGAGAACACCATGAAATATAGGTTTTTCAAACCTGATAATAAATGTTCATTGAAACAGACTTACAAGCCTATAACATAGTGTTAAAAACGGAGTCAGAGAAACTTCTATGACTAAATACTAAGCAATCAATTGCCATACCTTCAAATTAGTAATTTGAGATCCTGATGGAGAAAATGGCCCTTGAGTCAAGAGGTCTTGCCAAAGGAAGCGGCCAAGGATGGCAACTGGACATCCAGACAAGCTCCACATACCAAACCTGTGAGGCCATGCTGATGCTATCAGAAACACATAAGACTGTTCCAATATGATCTTGAAGAACACCCTTGGAAGAAAAAAACAAAGGCGGAAAGATGTAGTCAGGGTACAAAACCAAGAAACTGCTAATGCATCCACCATCTCCGCCTGAGGATCCCTGGACCTGAAAAGGTACCTGGGAAACTCCTTGATTAGATGAGAGGCCATTAGAACCACTTCTGGAAAACCTCACATCTAAACAATCTGAGAAAACACATCTGCATAGAGAGACCACTCTCCCGGATGTAAAATCTGATGGCTGAGATAATCCGACTCCCAACTATCTAAACCTAAAATATGAATCGTAAAATGTAGACAGGAGATGAATTCCGCCGAAAAAAATATTCAAGATACTTTTTTTTATTGAGAAATTGTACCATACAAGTATTTTGCAATCATAATTTAAAGCAAAAAAGAAGAGAAATACAAACATTGCTCATAAAACATTTTTGCACATCATAAGTAACCATTCTCATTTTCTTATTTTGCTATCCCTAATTGCGTCAATTCAGACCGCTTTTGGGTCCATATTTTTTATACAGAAAGAAATAAGTAGGGGTATAATAGTTGAAATACAACAGTAACTATTTAAACCAAATATTATAAAGTTTTCAACTTAAGGGCCAACACCAAACCTTTTAACATCAATGTTCAATCTATTTGTATAGCACCCTATTAAAAGCTATTTTGAGTGGGAAGAGGGAGAATACTCATATCACTGGAAGGGATTTAGAGGTAGAAGAATAGAAGTAAGCACCATATAAAGTTTTCTAATGTGAGGGGCTAAATACTTTATTAGTATTTGAGAAAGATTTCCCCATTTAGTATTCAGGGTCAGTAAACTGCAAAGGACAGTATTAGCTATGGCGTTAAGTAGATGCGAGTGACATGATTGTCTAGGTCCCCAGGGGGTATATACATATGCGGGTAGATTTAGTCTACAGTGAATTACTGTGATTTAATTATCTCCCTTCCTCCACCTTATTCTTTGCTTATCCTCTCCTGTGGATTTGGCCGCTAACCACATGGAGGGAGGCATTATAATGCTGTGTAGGTGTGATAAAGGAATAGCAATACATCTGAGTAGTAGATAAATCTTACTGATGTGAGGGCAACATATGAACACAAACCATTTAATTAATACTATTTGTCCTAGGGATCATAGCTAGTCTGTTTCCTCACTAGAGTATGTATGACAGTAAAATGTATATAATATAACAAAAAAGGTTCTAATAGAAAGATAATAGACTCCGTACAGCACATTCTACATGGCAATCCCAGCAGGGACATTATTGTTATTGTAAAGCAGGTAGGTAACAATGCAGGCAAATTGATTTGTGCTATGGTATGTATATCACCCGTGGTCAGTGCTATCTATCCTGTAAATATTGTTTCATTTTTTTTAAGTTAATTCCCCCCCCCCCCCCCCCGCTAGATGACATAGCGTAAAAAGATATAGCATATTAAAAACAATATAGCGTGTTAAAAGTCCCAACAGTGTCTTCACTACTATTGTATAACAGAAGACAATCATAACAATTTTCTTTCACTCAATTATTTTAGCCCCAAGATTTTGTCCCTGAGAGGGGCTGAGTCTCTCCAGCTATGTGGAAGGCTTTCTGAAAATAGCTGTTACGATGTTTCAGGATCGATCGTAAGCTCACATCAATCTTCTCTAAAGTCCCTACATGAGTTCCTAAGGAACTTGAGTATTCAAACCGTTTGCGGCAATTCTCTGACTCTTCCAATGTCCCTTCCGTGAGATAAGCGGGCTTTGTGTAGACCAGCCTTTTCCATGAGACTTCCATCTGTAGATTATTTTCGTTAACGTTGTCCTCTGGACCGGTGGTATATGTTGTGGAGTGTTTCTGAAATCCTGCCTTGGTTTCATGGGAGCCCCCTGTCAACTCCCCTTCGGCCACACAGAATGATGATTGTCCTCCCGCTGGTAGATAGATCCAATCAGCCAATAGGATTTGAGCAGCTCTCATTCTATTATCAGCTAATAGAATGAGAGCTCAATCCTATTGGCTGATTGGAACAGCCAATAGGATGAGAGCTGCTCAAATAATATTGGCTTATTTTTTGTAATTTAGTGTTTGTTTTTTTATGTAATTTAGTTATTTTTATTTTTAGTAATTTTAGTATTTTTTTTGTTGTAATTTTAGGTTTTCGTGTAAGGCAGAGTTTTATTTCACAGGTAAGTTTGTATTTATTTTAACTAGGTAGTTATTAAATAGTTAATAACTATTTACTAACTAGTCTATCTAGTTAAAATAAATACAAACTTACCTGTGAAATAAAAATAAAACCTAAGCTAGATACAATAGAACTATTAGTTATATTGTAGCTAGCTTAGGTTTTATTTCACAGGTAAAAAACACACAGCTTTGTAGAATTGTGTTTCAAGGCATCTAGTTTCTGAGTCAGGATCAGAATGAGACATCTCGCAAAATGTAACAGAAAAATAAAAATAACATTAGGCAAAACATTCAATTTCCACAATGTAACAGTTTCAGTAGATAGATGTTACAGTACCAACAGTGTACCAAGGGTTAATACCAGGGAACAATGTCCAGCATAGGGAATCAGCAATTCACAACCCAGCCAGTTTTCAGGTTTAAAACAGAATGTCATTTATTAAAGGCTAGATGCCTAGTATTTATACAGGTTTGACCCCAGATGGGGGGGTTGAAAGACTCTTGTACATTTAGATAAAAAGGGGAAGACGCCCTTTTATGAAACAGTAGAATTACATTACTTAAATACTTTACTTAGGCAGATAACAACTTAAACACATTTGGCTTGTCTTATCACCTAGCGTCTGCTCTCTGAGGGTGATTAAACAATGGCCTGTTTATTACTTAAATGTAATTATAGCACACAATAGCTGAGGCCAGAAAACCTGTCTTTAGAAATTAGATTCTTAAAGCTAAACACAGTTAACTCCTTCAGTCCTGACAGAAGGGTCTGTCACATAGCTCCCCCCCTTGTGGAACACTCCGGCAGACCCGGCTTGACCCTTTTGCGGGTCAACCTGGGGATGACCGGACTAAGGGGTGGTAGGCATGTCAGTTTGCTGGGACAATCCATTTGTATTCCCGTTATGAGAGAGAATTCCTGTCCATACAAACAAGGGTTCAACTTCCTCAGTGCCCAGACTAGGGCTAAACAGTCCTTCAAAATCTCATCAGCTTCTTTACGAGTTTTCTGTACCTGCTCTTTATAGGTATCCACAATCCCTTCATACTGACATAGGGTGCCCTTGAGTTGTTGCACCTCACTATGAGCCAGCGTCAGCTTCTCCTCCAGTGTCACTAAGTTTGTCTTTAATGTTTCATGTTCCACTCTCAAGCTGGTGTTTTCTGCAGTCTGTCGGTGCAGCTTGTCTAGCAGAGATTCCTGTTCTAAACGTGCTTTTTCCTCTGCACTCCTCTTCTCTCCTGCTAGCACTGTTACATGATTATTTAACGTGACCATTTCATCCTCTACGTGACTCTTCTCCTTCATCAGCGCATTGTAACGGGACTTCCACGTATCAATAGCGGATAGAGATTTACTGAGCTCAGCGTCCTGGGGCTTAGCAGCAGGTGGGTCAGTCTCTGCTGCATGGATCTGGGCACGGGTAGTCACAGGGTTAACATCAGCGGGACCCATAGGAGCGTAGGCAGAAACAAGGGGGGCCAAGTCATTTCCAAGAAGAACATCAGCAGGTAAGTCCTTCTTGACCCCCACATTCACAGGTCTAGCGCCCACTCCCCAATCCAAATGTACCCTGGCAACAGGTAGGCTGAACACATCGCCCCCTGCTACCCTCACAGCCACAGTGTCTCCAGTGTACTGTTTCTCAGACACCAAGTTCTTTTGAAGCAAGGTCATGGTAGCACCAGTATCCCGTAGACCACTGACCTTCTTCCCATTCACTTTAACCAGTTGCCGGTTATTCCGGTGGGCAGCTTGCACAAGGTCTGCCTCATGTAGGATGCTCCAGCATTCTTGCGCCTCTACGTAGCGGGCCGCAGGCTGAGGATTACGTGGGATTCTGCCGGCAGGTCTTCTCCAGGACTGTGCTTGGTTCGCTGCGTTTAGGGGACACTCTGGTCTTTTGTGCCCTAGTTGCTTACATCCAAAGCACCGAATAGGTTGTGAGTAGCCCCGCGAATTGAACCGGGCTCTCTGAGGGTAGTTCGTGGCCCGAGACCGTGTGGTATAGCGGTGCGCTGGGGGTTGGTAACTGGCAGGTGCTGGGGTGACTGGGGGTCTGTACTCCACTCTGGCAGGGGGCTTAGTGGTAGCAGTGTTCAATTTGCAGGCATCCGTATACTCATCTGCCAAGCGAGCCGCTTCATGCAGGGTGGAGGGTTTATGGTCCCGAACCCACTCTCGAACTCCTGCGGGTAACTTGTCGAAGCAATGTTCCAACAGGAATAGCTGCAGCACCTCTTTCCCAGATACGGCTTGGCACCCCGCTATCCAGTGAGCTGCTGTGCGGTGCACCTTACATGCCCACTCAAGGTAGGAATCACCAGCTAATTTAACAGTGTCTCTGAACCGCCTCCGGTATGCCTCCGGTGTAACCGCATACCTGGAGAGCAGAGCCTCTTTTACAGTATTATAATCCCCGACTTCCTCATCTGGAATGGCCCAAAAAGCCTCACTGGCCCGGCCGGATAATTTTCCGGATAATATCATGACCCAGTCCTCTGTGGGTACCTTGTGTAGTGCACATTGCCTCTCAAAATCCGCAAGGTACCCATCAATCTCTCCTTCTGTTTCCAGGAAGTTTTTAAAAGCTGCAAAATTTACTTTTCTCTTTTCCACTGGGTTTGCTGCATCGCCGCTTTGGCGAAGTAGGTTGGCCTCCACAGCTGCTATGACCCGGTCGATAATTTCCGCAGATGGGTTGGGGCCATAATGTGCCAGTCTTATTTTAACCGCCCGATCAAAGCTTGCTTCTGCGGGGGTTCTGTCTGCTATGCTGGGCCCATTAGTTCCTTCTGTCCCTGGTACTCTTTCCATCTTAGTCAGTATTGTAATAATCCCCCTCTTCCTGAGGTTACTGGCTTGTGTAGTTGCTCTTCTGGGCGATAAGGTTCAGTCCGTCGCTTGCCACCAATTGTTACGGTACCAACAGTGTACCAAGGGTTAATACCAGGGAACAATGTCCTGCATAGGGAATCAGCAATTCACAACCCAGCCAGTTTTCAGGTTTAAAACAGAATGTCATTTATTAAAGGCTAGATGCCTAGTATTTATACAGGTTTGACCCCAGATGGGGGGGTTGAAAGACTCTTGTACATTTAGATAAAAAGGGGAAGACGCCCTTTTATGAAACAGTAGAATTACATTACTTAAATACTTTACTTAGGCAGATAACAACTTAAACACATTTGGCTTGTCTTATCACCTAGCGTCTGCTCTCTGAGGGTGATTAAACAATGGCCTGTTTATTACTTAAATGTAATTATAGCACACAATAGCTGAGGCCAGAAAACCTGTCTTTAGAAATTAGATTCTTAAAGCTAAACACAGTTAACTCCTTCAGTCCTGACAGAAGAGTCTGTCACAATAGAAAAAAAAAACACACGGCTAGATTATGAGTTGTGCGTTAAGATAAAAAAGCAGAGTTAACAGGTCCTAATGCTGCTTTTTTACGCCCGCTGGTATTACGAGTCTTGCAGGTATAGATGTACCGAACACTTGTTTGGCCTTACCGCAAACCGACTTACGTAAAGTTCGTAAACCCTTTTTTCTATGGGACTTCCATACCGCTGGTTTTACGAGTTTGTTCTGGGAGGCCAAAAAGTGAGTGGTACAGCCTCTACCGACAAGATTCCTAGAGCATTTTAAAGTCAGTAGTTATGAGTTTTACACTACAACGCTGTAGCATAAAACTCATAACTAAAGTGCTAAAAAGTACACTAACACCCATAAACTACCTATTAACCCCTAAACCAAGGCCCTTCTGCATCACAAACACTATAATACAATTTTTAACCCCTAATCTGCCACTCCGGACATCGCCACCACTAGAATAAACATTAACCCCTAAACCGCCACACTCCCGCCTTGCAAACACTAGTTAAATATTATTAACCCCTAATCTGCCGCCCCTAACATCGCCGCCACCTAGATTATACTTATTAACCCCTAATCTTCTGCCCCCAACATCACCGCCACCTACCTACATTTATTAACCCCTAATCTGCCGTCCCCAACGTTGCCGCCACTATTCTAAATGTATTAACCCTTTAAACCTAAGTCTAACCCTAACACCCCCTAACTTAAATATAATTTAAATAAATCTAAATGAAATTACTATCATTAACTAAATTATTCCTATTTAAAACTAAATACTTACTATAAAATAAAACCTAACACAGCTACAATATAACTAATAGTTACATTGTAACTAGCTTAGGGTTTATTTTTATTTTACAGGCAAGAATGTATTTATTTTAACTAGGTAGAATAGTTACTAAATAGTTATTAACTATTTACTAACTACAGAGCTAAAATAAATACAAATTTACCTGTAAAATAAAACCTAATATATGTTACAATAACACCTAACACTACACTACAATTAAATCAATTCCCTACATTAAATACAATTAAATAATTTAAATTAAATTAGCTAAATCACACAAAACCCCCCCCACTAAATTACAGATCTTTAAACTAATTACACCTAATCTAATAGCCCTATCAAAATAAAAAGCCCCCCCCCCCCCAAATAAAAAAAAACTCCTAGCCTAAGCTAAACTATCAATAGCCCTTAAAAGGGCCTTTTGCGGGGCATTGCCCCAAAGAAATCAGCTCTTTTACCTGTTAAAAAAAATACAAACAACCCCCCCAACAGTAAAACCCACCACCCACATAACCAACCCCCGAAATAAAACCCTAACTAAAAAAACCTAATCTCCCCATTGCCCTGAAAAGGGCATTTGGATGGGCATTGCCCTTAAAAGGGCATTTAGCTCTATTGCAGCCCAAAGCCCTAACCTAAAAAATAAACCCACCCAATACAACCTTAAAAAAACATAATTTATGTAAGAACTTACCTGATAAATTCATTTCTTTCATATTGGCAAGAGTCCATGAGCTAGTGACGTATATGATATACAATCCTACCTTGAGGGGCAAAGTTTCCCAAAACTCAAAATGCCTGTAAATACACCCCTCACCACACCCACAATTCAGTTTAATGAATAGCCAAGTAGTGGGGTGATAAGAAAGGAGTAAAAAGCATCAACAAAGGAATTTGGAAATAATTGTGCTTTATACAAAAAAATCATAACCACCATAAAAAGGGTGGGCCTCATGAACTCTTGCCAGTATAAAAGAAATGAATTCATCAGGCAAGTTCTTACATAAATTAAGTTTTCTTTCATGTAATTGGCAAGCGTCCATGTGCTAGTGACGTATCGGATAGCAATACCCAAGATGTGGAACTCCACGCAAGAGTCACTAGAAAGGGAGGGCTAAAAATAAAAACAGCCATTTTCCTCTGAAAAAAATTAATCCACAACCCAAAGCATAAGTTTAGTCTCGTAATTGAAAAGAAAAAACTTAAATCAGAAGCCACTGAAACAGCTGCCTGAAGAACTTTTCTACCAAAAACTGCTTCCGAAGAAGCAAATACATAAAAACGGTAGAATTTAGTAAATGTATGCAAAGAAGACCAAGTTGCTGCTTTGCAAATCTGATCAACTAAAGCTTCATTCTTAAAAGCCCAAGAAGTGGAAACTGATCTAGTAGAATGAGCTGTAATTCTCTGAGGCGGGGTTTTACCCGACTCCAAATAAGCTTGATGAATCAAAAGTTTTAACCACGATGCCAAAGAAATGGCAGAAGCCTTCAGACCTTTCCTGGAACTAGAAAAACTAACAAATAGTCTGGAAGTCTTCCTGAAAACTTTAGTAGCTTGAACATAATATTTCAGAGCTCTTACCACATCCAAAGAATGTAAAGATCTCTCCAATGAATTCTTAGGATTAGCACACAAAGAAGGGTCAACAATTTCTCTATTAATGTTGTTAGAATTCACAACCTTAGGTAAGAATTTAAATGAAGCCCGCAAAACTGCCTTTTCCTGATGAAAAATCAGAAAAGGAGATTCACAAGAGAGAGCAGATAATTCAGAAACTCTTCTAGCAGAAGAGATGGCCAAAAGAAACAACACTTTCCAAGAAAGTAGTTTAATGTCCAAAGAATGCATAGGCTCAAATGGAGGAGCCTGTAAAACCTTTAAAACCAAATTAAGACTCCAAGGAGGAGAGATTGATTTAATGACAGGCTTGATACGAACCAAAGCCTGTACAAAACAGTGAATATCAGGAAGTTTAGCAATTTTTCTGTGGAATAAAACAGAGCAGAGATTTGTCCTTTAAAAGAACTTGCAGGCAAACCTTTATCCAAACCATCCTGAAGAAACTGTAAAATTCTAGGAATTCTAAAAGAATGCCAAGAAAATTTATGATAAGAACACCATGAAATGTAAGTCTTCCAAACTCGATAATAAATCTTTCTAGAAACAGATTTACGAGCCTGTAACATAGTATTGTTCACTGAGTCAGAGAAACCTCTATGACTAAGCACTAAGTGTTCAATTTCCATACCTTCAAATTTAATGATTTGAGATCCTGATGGAAAAACGGACCTTGCGATAGAAGGTCTGGCCTTAATGGAAGTGGCCAAGTTTTTCAACTGGACATCCGAACAAGATCCGCATACGAAAACCAGTGAGGCCATGCTGGAGCCACCAGCAGCACAAACGATCGCTCCATGATGATTTTGGAGATCACTCTTGGAAGAAGAATTAGAGGCGGGAAAATATAAGCAGGTTGATAACACCAAGGAAGTGTCAACGCATCCACTGCTTCCGCCTGAGGATCCCTGGACCTGGACAGGTACCTGGGAAGTTTCTTGTTTAGATGAGATGCCATCAGATCTATTTCCGGAAGCCCCCACATCTGAACAATTTGAGAAAACACATCTGGGTGGAGAGACCATTCTCCTGGATGTAAAGTCTGACGACTGAGATAATCCGCTTCCCAATTATCTATATCTGGGATATGAACCGCAGAAATTAGACAGGAGCTGGATTCCGCCCAAACAAGTATCCGGGATACTTCTTTCATAGCTTGAGGACTGTGAGTCCCACCCTGATGATTGACATATGCCACAGTTGTGATATTGTCTGTCTGAAAACAAATTAACGGTTCTCTCTTCAACAAAGGTCAAAATTGAAGAGCCCTGAGAATCGCACGGAGTTCTAAAATATTTATTAGTAATCTCGCCTTGTGCTGCCAGAGATCCCCAAACAGCCCCCCAACCTGAAAGACTTGCATCTGTCGTGATCACAGTCCAGGTTGGACAAACAAAAGAGGCCCCTAGAATCATACAATGGTGATCTAACCACCAAGTCAGAGAGAGTCGAACATTGGGATTTAAGGATATTAATTGTGATATCTTTGTATAATCCCTGCACCATTGGTTCAGCATACAAAGCTGGAGAGGTCTCATATTAAAACGAGCAAAGGGGATCGCGTCCGATGCTGCAGTCATGAGACCTAAAACTTCATGCACATAGCAACTGAAGGGAATGATTGAGACTGAAGGTTCCGACAAGCTGAAACCAATTTTAATCGTCTCTTGTCTGTTAGGGACAGAGTCATGGACATTGAGTCTATCTGGAAACCTAAAAAGGTTACCCTTGTCTGAGGAATCAAAAAACGTTTTGGTAAATTGATCCACCAACCATGTCTTTGAAGAAACAACACTAGTTGATTTGTGCGAGATTCTGAAGAACGTAAAGACTGAGCAAGTACCAAGATATCGTCCAAATAAGGAAACACCGCAATACCCCGCTCTCTGATTACAGAGAGTAGGGCACCGAGAACCTTTGAAAAGATTCTTGGAGCTGTCGCTAGACCAAAATGAAGAGCAACAAATTGGTAATGCTTGTCTAGAAAAGAGAATCTCAGGAACTGATAGTGATCTGGATGAATCGGAATATGAAGATATGCATCCTGTCTATTGTCTATAAGTCTATTGTGGACATATAATGCCCTTGCTGAACAAAAGGCAGAATAGTCCTTATAGTCACCATCTTGAAAGTTGGTACTCTTACATATCGATTCAAAATCTTTAGATCCAAAACTGGTCTGAATGAATTTTCCTTATTTGGGACAATTAATAAATTTGAATAAAACCCCAGACCCTGTTCCTGAAACGGAACTGGCATTATTACCCCTGATAACTCCAGGTCTGAAACACACTTCAGGAAAGCCTGAGCCTTTACTGGGTTTACTGGAATGCGTGAGAGAAAAAATCTTCTCACAGGCGGTCTTACTCTGAATCCTATTCTATACCCCTGAGAGACAATACTCTGAATCTATTGATTTTGGACCAAATTGATGCAAACATCTTTGAAAAATCTTAATCTGCCCCCCACCAGCTGAGCAGGAATGAGGGCTGCACCTTCATGCGGACTTGGGGGCTGGCTTTGATCTCTTAAATGGCTTGGATTTATTACAATTTGAGGAAGGTTTCAAACTGGAAACAGATTCCTTGGGGGAAGGATTAGATTTCTGTTCCTTATTTTGTTGAAAGGAACGAAACCGGTTAGAAGCTTTAGATTTACCCTTAGGTCTTTTATCCTGAGGCAAAAAAACTCCCTTCCCCCCAGTGACAGTTGAAATTATTGAATCCAACTGAGAACCAAATAACTTATTACCTTGGAAAGAAAGAGATAGCAATCTGAACTTAGAAGTCATATCAGCATTCCAAGATTTAAGCCATAAAGCTCTTCTAGCTAAAATAGCTAAAGACATAGATTTAACATCAATTCTGATGATATAAAAAATAGCATCACAGATAAAATGATTAGCATGTTGGAGTAAGCGAACAATGCTAGACAAATCAGAATCCAATTCTTGTTGCGCTAAATGTTCCAACCAAAAAGTTGAAGCAGCTGCAACATCAGCCAAAGAAATTGCAGGCCTGAGAAGATGACCAGCATATAAATAGGCTTTCCTTAGATAGGATTCACGTTTTCTATCTAAAGGATCTTTAAAAGAAGTACTATCTTCCATAGGAATAATAGTACGTTTGGCAAGAGTAGAGATAGCCCCATCAACTTTAGGGATTTTTCCCCAAAACTCTAAAGAAACTGCTGGCAAAGGGTACAATTTTTTAAACCTTGAAGAAGGAACAAAATAAGTATCAGGCCTATTCCATTCCTTAGAAATCATATCTGAAATAGCATCAGGAACTGGAAAAACCTCTAGAATAACCACAGGAGGTTTATAAACAGAATTTAAACGTTTATTAGTTTTAATATCAAGAGGACTAGTTTGCTCCATATCCAATGTAATCAACACTTCTTTTAACAAAGAACAAATATACTCCATTTTAAACAAATAAGAAGATTTGTCAGTGTCAATATTTGAGGCAGGATCTTCTGAACCAGATAGATCCTCATCAGAGAAGGATAATTCAGTATGTTGTCGGTCATTTGAAATTTCATCAACTTTATGAGAAGTTTTAAAAGACCTTTTACGTTTATTAGAAGGCGGAATGGCAGACAAAGCCTTCTGTATAGAATCTGAAATAAATACTTTTAAATTTACAGGTATATCTTGTGCATTAGATGTTGAGGGAACAGCAACAGGTAATGAACTACTACTGATGGATACATTTTCTGCATGTAAAAGTTTATCATGACAACTTTTACAAACCACAGCTGGAGAAATAACCTCCGCAAGTTTACAACAAATGCACTTAGCTTTGGTAGAACGGTTATCCGGCAGCAGAGTTCCAACAGTGATTTCTGAGACAGGATCAGATTGAGACATCTTGCAAATGTAAGAGAAAAAAACCCCATATAAAGCAAAATTATCAATTTCCTTATATGGCAGTTTCAGGAATGGGAAAAAATGCAAACAGCATAGCCCTATGACATAGAGAAAAGGCAAGAGGCATATAGGAATGGGGTCTTAAATAATGAAAATATTTGGCTCCAAGTATGACGCACGGCACAAACAGAAAGATATTTTTTGGTGTCAAAAACGTCCGGAAATGACACACTCGCGTCACAGAAGACGCAACCTTGTGAAGAACTCGGCATCAACTAAGATGCCGGAAATGACAAAATTGCATCAACGAACGTAACTTTGCGCCAAAAAAAACTTGCGCCAAAAATAACGCAACAAACTTTAACATTTTGCGCCCTCGTGAGCCTATTTCTGCCTGCAAATTTAAAAGATAGTCAATTGAAAAAGACTACACCCCAGGTAAGAAATACATTTTTCCTAAAAAAACATTTCCCAGATATGAAACTGACAGTCTGCAAAAGGAAATATACTGAAAACCTGAATCATGGCAAATATAAGTACAATACATATATTTAGAACTTTAAAAAATACATAAAGTGCCAAACCATAGCTGAGAGTGTCTTAAGTAATGAAAACATACTTACCAAAGACACCCATCCACATATAGCAGATAGCCACACCAGTACTGAAACAGTTATCAGTAGAGGTAATGGAATATGAGAGTATATCGTCGATCTGAAAAGGGAGGTAGGAGATGAATCTCTATGACCGATAATAGAGAACCTATGAAATAGATCCCCCGTGAGGAAAACCATTGAATTCAATAGGTGATACTCCCTTCACATCCACTGCACTCTGAGAGGAATTGGGCTTCAAAATGCTGAGAAGCGCATATCAACGTAGAAATCTTAGCACAAACTTACTTCACCAACTTCATAGGAGGCAAAGTTTGTAAAACTGAATTGTGGGTGTGGTGAGGGGTGTATTTATAGGCATTTTGAGGTTTGGGAAACTTTGCCCCTCCTAGTAGGATTGTATATCCCATACGTCACTAGCTCATGGACTCTTGCCAATTACATGAAAGAAATCCTAACACTAAACCCCCGAAGATTCACTTACCGGGAGAAGTCTTCATCCAAGCGGCAAGATGTCCTCAACAAAGCCAGCAGAAGTGGTCCTCCAGACGGGCAGAAGTGGTCCTCCAGATGGGCAGAAGTCTTCACCCAGACGGCATCTTCTATCTTCATCCTTCCGACGTGGAGCGGCTCCATCTTCAAGACATCCGGCGCGGAGCATCCTCTTCAATCGACGACTTCTTCTGGAATGAAGGTACCTTTAAGTGACGCCATCCAAGATGACGTCCCTTAGATTCCGATTGGCTGAAAGAATTCTATCTGCCAATCGGAATTAAGGTTGAAAAAATCCTATTGGCTGATGCAATCAGCCAATAGGATTGAGCTCGCATTGGAACAGCCAATAGAAATCAAGCTCAATCCTATTGGCTGATTGGATTTTTTCAACCTTAATTCCGATTGGCTGATAGAATTCTATCAGCCAATCGGAATCTAAGGGATGCCATCTTGGATGACGTCACTTAAAGGTACCTTCATTCCAGAAGAAGACGTCGATTGAAGAGGATGCTCCGCGCCGGATGTCTTGAAGATGGAGCCGCTCTGCGTCGGAAGGATGAAGATAGAAGATGCTGTCTGGGTGAAGACTTCTGCCCATCTGGAGGACCACTTCTGCCAGCTTCCTTGAGGACATCTTGCCGCTTGTATGAAGACTTCTCCCGGTAAGTGGATCTTCGGGGGTTTGTGTTAGGATTTTTTAAGGGTGTATTGGGTGGGTTTATTTTTAGGTTAGGGCTTTGGGCCGCAATAGAGCTAAATGCCCTTTTAAGGGCGATGTCCATCCAAATGCCCGTTTCAGGGCAATGGGGAGCTTAGTTATTTTTAGATAGGGTTTTATTTGGGGGGTTGGCTGTGTGGGTGGTGGGTTTTACTGTTGGGGGGGTTGTTTGTATTTTTTTTTACAGGTAAAAGAGCTGATTTCTTTGGGGCAATGCCCCGCAAAAGGCTCTTTTAAGGGCTATTGGTAGTTTAGGCTAGGGTTTTTTTTTATTTTGGGTGGGCTTTTTTTTATTTTGATAGGGCTATTAGATTAGGTGTAATTAGTTTAAAGATCTTGTAATTTGTTTTTTATTTTCTGTAATTTAGTGTTTGTTTTTTGTAGTTTAGCTAATTTTATTTAATTTAGTTGATTGTATTTAATTTAGGTAATTTATTTAATGGTAGTGTAGTGTTAGGTGTTAGTGTAACTTAGGTTAGGTTTTATTTTACAGGTAAATTTGTATTTATTTTAGCTAGGTAGTTATTAAATAGTTAATAACTATTTACTAACTATTCTACCTAGTTAAAATAAATACAAACTTGCCTGTAAAATAAAAATAATCCCTAAACTAGATACAATGTAACTATTAGTAACATTGTAGCTAGTTTAGGGTTTATTTTATAGGTAAGTATTTAGTTTTAAATAGGAATTATTTAGGTAATCACACATCCACAAAAAGGCAGCACCTTGAAGCAAATAAAAGTCTTTATTTCCACATACTGGGGTTAAAACAGAGTGACATTTCGGGTACACAACCCTTAATCATACATAGCTCAAACAAACTATTGTGTCCTTATATAAGCCCACCTACACTCAGGTGTTCAATCAACACCTGATTGCAACCCCACCTAGAGGCTAATCTTGTATTACAAAATGTATCAACACTATTTCTTTTTGAGTTGCATATAGTGCAGGATGGGAATTAAAAACAAATACAAAATATATATACATAGCAAGTGTCTATACAGATATATACACACATAAGCCGTCAGTTACATATAAGATTTTTCTCCAACATTGGTGTGTCCGGTCCACGGCGTCATCCTTACTTGTGGGATATTCTCTTCCCCAACAGGAAATGGCAAAGAGTCCCAGCAAAGCTGGTCACATGATCCCTCCTAGGCTCCGCCCACCCCAGTCATTCTCTTTGCCGTTGCACAGGCAACATCTCCACGGAGATGGTTAAGAGTTTTTTGGTGTTTAAATGTAGTTTTATTCTTCTATCAAGTGTTTGTTATTTTAAAATAGTGCTGGTATGTACTATTTACTCTGAAACAGAAAAGGATGAAGATTTCTGTTTGTAAGAGGAAGATGATTTTAGCAGACAGTACCTAAAATCGATTACTGTTTCCACACAGGACTGTTGAGATGAAGTAACTTCAGTTGGGGGAAACAGTTAGCAGTCTTTTCTGCTTAAGGTATGACTAGCCATATTTCTAACAAGACCATGTAATGCTGGAAGGCTGTCATTTCAAGAATAAAGGGCTTCAAAAAGGGCTTAAAAACTGGTAGACATTTTTCTGGGCTAAAACAATTGCTTTACTAGGCATATTATGCAGATTTTAACTAATTATTGGTATTATAATCTTGGGGAACGTTTAGAAAAACGGCAGGCACTGTGTTGGACACCTTTTTCAGATGGGGGCCTTTCTAGTTATAGACAGAGCCTCATTCTGGGACTGTATAGGGGTTAAATTTAAGGGTTAAAGCTCTGAAATTTGGTGTGCAATACTTTTAATGCTTTAAGACACTGTGGTGAAATTTTGGTGAATTTTGAACAATTCCTTCATACTTTTTCACATATTCAGTAATTAAGTGTTTTCAGTTTGAAATTTAAAGTGACAGCAACGGTTTTATTTTAAAACGTTTTTTGTGCTTTGTTGACAAGTTTAAGCCTGTTTAACATGTCTGTACCATCAGATAAGCTATGTTCTATATGTATGAAAGCCAATGTGTCTCCCCATTTAAATTTATGTGATAATTGTGCCATAGTGTCCAAACAAAGTAAGGACAGTAATGCAACAGATAATGATATTGCCCAAGATGATTCCTCAAATGAGGGGAGTAAACATGATACTACATCATCCCCTACTGTGTCTACACCAGTTATGCCCACACAGGAGGCCCCTAGTACATCTAGTGCGCCAATATTTATTACCATGCAACAATTAACGGCTGTAATGGATAACTCCATAGCAAATCTTTTATCCAAAATGCCTACTTATCAGAGAAAGCGCGATTGCTCTGTTTTAAACACTGAAGAGCAAGAGGACGCTGATGATAACTGTTCTGACATACCCTCACACCAATCTCAAGGGGCCATGAGGGAGGTTTTGTCTGATGGAGAAATTTCAGATTCAGGAAAAATTTCTCATCAAGCTGAACCTGATGTTGTGACATTTAAATTTAAATTAGAACATCTCCGCGCACTGCTTAAGGAGGTGTTATCTACTCTGGATGATTGTGACAATTTGGTCATTCCAGAGAAATTATGTAAGATGGACAAGTTCCTAGAGGTTCCGGTGCCCCCCGACGCTTTTCCTATACCCAAGCGGGTGGCGGACATAGTAAATAAAGAGTGGGAAAGGCCCGGCATACCTTTTGTTCCCCCCCCTATATTTAAGAAATTATTTCCTATAGTCGACCCCAGAAAGGACTTATGGCAGACAGTCCCCAAGGTCGAGGGGGCGGTTTCTACTCTAAACAAACGCACTACTATTCCTATCGAAGATAGTTGTGTTTTCAAAGATCCTATGGATAAGAAATTAGAGGGTTTGCTTAAAAAGATTTTTGTACAGCAAGGTTACCTTCTACAACCAATTTCATGCATTGTTCCTGTCACTACGGCAGCGTGTTTCTGGTTCGAGGAACTAGAAAAATCGCTCAGTAAAGAATCTTCGTATGAGGAGGTTATGGACAGAGTTCAAGCACTTAAATTGGCTAACTCTTTTGTTTTAGATGCCGCTTTGCAATTAGCTAGATTAGCGGCGAAAAATTCAGGGTTTGCTGTCGTGGCGCGCAGAGTGCTTTGGCTAAAGTCTTGGTCAGCGGATGTGTCTTCCAAGACAAAATTGCTTAACATTCCTTTCAAAGGTAAAACATTATTTGGACCTGATTTGAAAGAGATTATTTCAGACATCACTGGGGGAAAGGGCCACGCCCTCCCACAGGATAGGTCTTTTAAGGCTAATAATAAGCCTAATTTTCGTCCCTTTCGCAGAAACGGACTAGTCTCTAATTCTGTATCCTCTAAGCAAGAGGGTAATACTTCACAACCCAAACCAGCCTGGAAACCAATGCAAGGCTGGAACAAGGGTAAGCAGGCCAAGAAGCCTACCACTGCTACCAAAACAGCATGAAGGGATAGCCTCCGATCCGGGACCGGATCTAGTGGGGGGCAGACTTTCTCTCTTTGCTCAGGCTTGGGCAAGAGATGTTCAGGATCCTTGGGCACTAGAAATAGTTTCTCAAGGTTATCTCCTGGAATTCAAGGAACTGCCCCCAAGGGGAAGGTTCCACAGGTCTCAATTATCTTCAAACCAAATAAAGAGACAGGCACATTCTTACATTGTGTAGAAGACCTGTTAAAGATGGGAGTGATACATCCAGTTCCAATAAGAGAACAAGGAATGGGATTTTATTCCAATCTGTTCATAGTTCCCAAAAAAGAGGGAACATTCAGACCAATTTTGGATCTAAAGATCCTAAACAAATTTCTCAGGGTACCATCGTTCAAAATGGAAACTATTCGAACGATCCTACCTACTATCCAGGAAAATCAATTTATGACTACCGTGGATTTAAAGGATGCGTACCTACATATTCCTATCCACAAGGAACATCATCAGTTCCTAAGGTTCGCTTTTCTGGACAAGCATTACCAGTTTGTGGCACTTCCATTTGGATTAGCCACTGCTCCAAGGATTTTCACAAAGGTACTAGGGTCCCCTTCTAGCGGTTCTAAGACCAAGGGGCATTGCAGTAGTACCTTACTTGGACGACATCCTGATTCAAGCGTCGTCCCTGTCAAAAGCAAAGGCTCATACGGACATCGTCCTAGCCTTTCTCAGATCTCACGGATGGAAGGTGAACAAAGAAAAAAGTTCTCTGTCCCCGTCAACAAGAGTTCCCTTCTTGGGAACAATAATAGATTCCTTAGAAATGAGGATTTTTCTGACAGAGGTCAGAAAATCAAAACTTCTAAGCTCTTGTCAAGTACTTCATTCTGTTCCTCGTCCTTCCATAGCGCAGTGCATGGAAGTAATAGGATTGATGGTTGCAACAATGGACATAGTTCCTTTTGCACGAATTCATCTAAGACCATTACAACTGTGCATGCTCAGACAGTGGAATGGGGATTATACAGACTTGTCTCCGACGATTCAAGTAGATCAAAAGACCAGAGATTCACTCCGTTGGTGGCTGACCCTGGACAATCTGTCACAGGGAATGAGCTTCCGCAGACCAGAGTGGGTCATTGTCACGACCGACGCCAGCCTAGTGGGCTGGGGCGCGGTCTGGGAATCCCTGAAAGCTCAGGGTCTATGGTCTCGGGAAGAGTCTCTTCTCCCGATAAACATTCTGGAACTGAGAGCGATATTCAATGCTCTCAGAGCTTGGCCTCAACTAGCAAAGGCCAAATTCATAAGGTTTCAGTCAGACAACATGACGACCGTTGCATATATCAATCATCAGGGGGGAACAAGGACTTCCCTGGCGATGAAAGAAGTGACCAAGATAATTCAATGGGCGGAGGATCACTCCTGCCACTTGTCTGCGATCCACATCCCAGGAGTGGAAAATTGGGAAGCGGATTTTCTGAGTCGTCAGACATTCCATCCGGGGGAGTGGGAACTCCATCCGGAAATCTTTGCCCAAATAACTCAATTATGGGGCATTCCAGACATGGATCTGATGGCGTCTCGTCAGAACTTCAAGGTTCCTTGCTACGGGTCCAGATCCAGGGATCCCAAGGCGACCCTAGTAGATGCACTAGTAGCACCTTGGACCTTCAACCTAGCTTATGTATTCCCACCGTTTCCTCTCATCCCCAGGCTGGTAGCCAGGATCAATCAGGAGAGGGCCTCTGTGATCTTGATAGCTCCTGCGTAGCCACGCAGAACTTGGTATGCAGACCTGGTGAATATGTCATCGGCTCCACCATGGAAGCTACCTTTGAGACAGGACCTTCTTGTTCAGGGTCCATTCGAACATCCGAATCTGGTTTCCCTCCAACTGACGGCTTGGAGATTGAACGCTTGATTTTATCAAAGCGTGGGTTTTCAGATTCTGTAATAGATACTCTGATTCAGGCTAGAAAGCCTGTAACTAGAAAAATTTACCATAAAATATGGAAAAAATATATCTGTTGGTGTGAATCTAAAGGATTCCCATGGAACAAGATAAAAATTCCTAAGATTCTATCCTTTCTACAAGAAGGTTTGGAGAAAGGATTATCTGCAAGTTCTCTGAAGGGACAGATCTCTGCTTTATCTGTTTTACTTCACAAAAGACTGGCAGCTGTGCCAGATGTTCAAGCATTTGTTCAGGCTCTGGTTAGGATCAAGCCTGTTTACAGACCTTTGACTCCTCCCTGGAGTCTAAATCTAGTTCTTTCAGTTCTTCAAGGGGTTTCGTTTGAACCCTTACATTCCGTAGATATTAAGTTATTATCTTGGAAAGTTTTGTTTTTGGTTGCAATTTCTTCTGCTAGAAGAGTTTCAGAGTTATCTGCTCTGCAGTGTTCTCCGCCCTATCTGGTGTTCCATGCAGATAAGGTGGTTTTGCGTACTAAGCCTGGTTTTCTTCCGAAAGTTGTTTCCAACAAAAATATTAACCAGGAGATAGTTGTACCTTCTTTGTGTCCGAATCCAGTTTCAAAGAAGGAACGTTTGTTACACAATTTGGACGTAGTCCGTGCTCTAAAATTCTATTTAGAGGCTACTAAAGATTTCAGACAAACATCTTCCTTGTTTGTTGTTTATTCTGGTAAAAGGAGAGGTCAAAAAGCGACTTCTACCTCTCTTTCCTTTTGGCTTAAAAGCATTATCCGATTGGCTTATGAGACTGCCGGACAGCAGCCTCCTGAAAGAATCACAGCTCACTCCACTAGGGCTGTGGCTTCCACATGGGCCTTCAAGAACGAGGCTTCTGTTGACCAGATATGTAAGGCAGCGACTTGGTCTTCACTGCACACTTTTGCCAAATTTTACAAATTTGATACTTTTGCTTCTTCGTAGGCTATTTTTGGGAGAAAGGTTTTGCAAGCCGTGGTGCCTTCCATTTAGGTGACCTGATTTGCTCCCTCCCTTCATCCGTGTCCTAAAGCTTTGGTATTGGTTCCCACAAGTAAGGATGACGCCGTGGACCGGACACACCAATGTTGGAGAAAACAGAATTTATGCTTACCTGATAAATTACTTTCTCCACGGGTGTGTCGGGCCCACGGCCCGCCCTGGTTTTTTAATCAGGTCTGATGAATTATTTTCTCTAACTACAGTCACCACGGTATCATATGGTTTCTCCTATATATATTTCCTCCTGTCCGTCGGTCGAATGACTGGGGTGGGCGGAGCCTAGGAGGGATCATGTGACCAGCTTTGCTGGGACTCTTTGCCATTTCCTGTTGGGGAAGAGAATATCCCACAAGTAAGGATGACGCCGTGGACCGGACACACCGTTGGAGAAAGTAATTTATCAGGTAAGCATAAATTCTGTTTTTTTTCTTGCACAGAGTTTCAAATCAAGAATTTAAACAATCCTAGACAGTGTATAAACAGTGTATATGTATAGCTATTTCCCTGTTTATACACTGTCTAGAATTAAGGGATTACAGCACCCTTTTGGCTTGCATCTGACAGTGGTGCTGGGCTATCCAAGTGTTTTCAATTATTTAGGTAATGATAGTAAGTTTTATTTAGATTTATTTTAATTATATTTAAGTTAGGGGGTGTTAGGGTTAGATTTAGATTTAGGGGTTAATAAATATAATATAGTGACTTGGGGTTCATGTTAGGGTGTGAGGTGTTAACATAAAATTTGTTTCCCAATAGGAATCAATGGGGCTGCGTTACTGAGCTTTACACTGCTTTTTTGCACGTGCTAGACTTTTTCTCAGCCGGCTCTCCCCATTGATGTCTGTGGGGAAATCGTGCACGAGCACGTACAACCAGCTCACCGCTGACTTAAGCAGTGCTGGTATTGGAGTGCGGTATGGCGCTCAATTTTGCTCTACGCTCACTTCTTGCCTTTTAACAACGGGTTTGTAAAAACCTGTAATACCAGCGCTGTAGGTAAGTGAGCAGTGACAATAATGTGCAAGTTAATACGGAAAGACCCCCATCCACATATAGCAGACAACAAAACCAGTAGTGAAAACTATCAGCAGAGGTAATGGTATATAAGTGTATATTGTCGATCTGAAAAGGGAGGTAGGAGATGAATCCCTACGACCGATAACAGAGAACCCTTGAAAAGATTTCCCGTGAGAGAAACCATAAAATCAATAGGCGATACTCTCTTCACATCCCTCTGACAAGGAATTACTGTACTCTGAGAGGAATTGGGCTTCAAAATGCTTAGAAGCGCTTATCATAGAAGAAATCATAAAAAGTGACCACAAACTTACTTCACCACCACCATAGGAGGCAAAGTTTGTAAAACTAAGTTGTGGGTGTGGTGGGATGTGTATTTATAGGCATTTTGAGGTTTGGGAAACTTTGCCCCTCCTGGTAGGAATGTATATCCCATACGTCACTAGCTCATGGACTCTTGCCAATTACAAAGCGTTCAATCTCCAAGCAGTCAGCTTCAGAGAAACGAGATTTGGGTGAAGGAAGGGACCCTGGATTATAAGATCCTTCCTCACAGGTAATCTCCAAGGCGGGAGAGACAACATCTCTACTAGATCCTGCGAGGCCACGCAGGGGCTATAAGAATTATAGATGCTCTCTCCTGTTTGATACAAGCAATGACTCATGGAAGAAATGCAAATGGAGGAAATAGTTAAGCTAGACTGAAAACCCAAGGAACCGCCAGAGCATCTATCAGAGCGGCCTGCAGATCTCTTGATCTTGAACCGTACCTTGGAAGCTTTGCTCTCTGCCGAGACGCCATGAGATCTAGCTCTGGAACATTTAAGGGTTAAGCTGGAGTGCCCACTCCCCGGGATGAAAAGTCTGTCTGCTCAGGAAATCCACTTCTGGTATGTGGATTTCAGATAGACAGCACTTGTGAGCTTCCGCCCACTGAATAATCTGAGCCACCTCCTTCATGGCTAAGGAACTCGAGTTCCTCCCTGGTGTTTGATATAAGCCACTGAAGTTTTGTTGTCTGACTGGAACCTGATAAACCGGGCTAAGGACAACTGAGGCCAAGCCATCAGAGCATGAAAAATTGCTCTCAACTCCTTGATGTTTATGGGGAAAGCAGACTCTTCCCGAGTCCATAGTCCCTGAGCCTTTAATGAGTCCCAGACTGCTCCCCAGCCCAGCAGGCTGGTGTCCATGGTCACAATCACCCAGGAAGGTCTCTAAATGCATGTGAACTAAGACAGATGTTTCTGAGAAAACCACCACTGGAGAGAGTCTCTGGTCGACTGATCCAGATTTATCTGCTGAGACAGATCCGCATGGTCCCCGTTCCATTGTCCGAGCATGCATAACTGTAGAGCTCTCAAATTGAATTGAGCAAAGGGAATGATGTCCATTGAAGCTTCCATAAGACCGATCACCTCCATACATTGAGCCACTGATGTCCGAACAACAGTAGACTGTAGAGAGAGGCAAGAGGAAAGAATTTTGGCTCTTCTGACCTCTGTCAGAAAACATTTCATTGATAGAGAATCTATTATAGTCCCTAAGAAAACTACCCTTGTAGCTGGAACAAGGGAACTCTTTTCCAGATTCACCTTCCATCCGTGGCAACGCAGAAAAGACAACAATATCTCTGTGTGAGATTTTGCTTGTTGAAAAGATGGCACCTGAACCAATATATCGTCCAGGTAAGGTGCTACTGCAATACCCAGAGACCAGATCACAGGCAAAAGATCCCCTAGAACCTTTGAGAAAATTATGGGAGCTGTGGCAAGGCCAAATGGAAGAACCACAAACTGAAAATGTTTGTCCAGAAAGGCAAAACTCAGAAATTTGTGATGATCCCTGTGAATGGGAATATGAAGGTACGCATCCTTCAGGTCAATGGTTATCCTGAACTGACCCTCTTGCACCAAAGGAAGAATGGAACGGATAATTTCCATCTTGAAGGACGGTACTCTGAGAAACTTGTTTAGACACTTCAGGTCTAGAATAGGACGGAAAGTTCCCTCTTTTTTGTGAACCACAAACAGATTGGAATAGAAACCTAGACCCTGTTCCTATACTGGAACTATCACTCCCAAGGATAAAAGATCCTGAACACATTTCAAGAACGCCTCTCTTTTTATCTGGTCTGCAGATAATCTTTTGAGGTGGAACCTGCCCCTGGGAGGCAGTGTCTTGAATTCCAATTTGTAACCCTGAGATACTATGTCCACTGCCCAGGGATCTGGGTTATCTCGTATCCATGCTTGAGAAAACTGAGAAAGTCTGCCCCCACTTGATCCAATCCCAGATTGGGGGCAAACCCTTCATGCTGATTTAGATTCAGCTGGCAGCTTCTTGGATTGTTTCCCCTTGTGCCAAGATTGACTGGGTTTCCAGGAGGACTTGGACTGTTCCTGCTTGGAAGATGAAGGAGAAGACTTTCCTCTGAAGTTATGAAAGGAACAAAAATTACTCTGGCGTCCTTTCTGTCTATTCTTCTTGTCTTGTGGTATAAAAGACCCCTAATAATTTCTGTCAGACCTGGTCCAAACAAGGTTTTACCCTTGTAAGGAATCACCAGAAGTTTAGATTTAGATGAGACATCGACTGACGAAGACTTCAGCCCCAATGCTCTGCATGCCAGTACAGCAAAGCCAGACATTTTAGGCTCCCAATTTGATGACCTGCAAGGAAGCCTCTGTAATAAAGGAATTGGCTAGTTTAAGAGCCTTAATCCTGTCTTGGGTCTTCTCTAAGGGAGTCTCTACCTAGAGATTCAAACAAGGCGTTGAATCAATAGGCTGCCACACTTGTCACTTGTCACTGTGGCAATGCACACTGCAGGTTGCCATAGGAGACCTTGATGAACATATATTTTCTTCAAATAAGCCTCCAGCTTATAGTCCATCGGATCCTTAAAGGAGCAGCTATCCTCAATAGGAATAGTAGTTTTCGTAGCCAGAGTAGAAATAGCCCCTTTAACTTTAGGAACCGTTTACCATGACTCCTTAATGGAGTCAGCAACAGGAAACTTCTTCTTAAAAACAGGAGACGGGGAGAAAGGTATCCCCGACCTCTCCCATTCCTGTGCTATAATCTCTGTGGCACAGTCTGGCAGAGGAAAAACCTCCACAGAGAAAGGAGCATCAAAGTATTTATTATGTTTACTAGACTTCTTAGGGTTGACAATTACAAAGTTATCGGAGTCGTCCAAGGTAGCTAAAACCTCCTTTAAAAGTACATGGAGGCGTTCAAGCTTAAATCTGAAGGATACCACTTCAGCATCAGAAGAAGAAATTACACTGTCCGAATCTGAGATTTCACCCTCAGAGGCTACCGATGTATCTTTCTCATCAGACTTATGAGAAAGGGCAACTTGGGTAGCGGAAGTAAGAACAGAAACCTTAATATCTGAATCTCTAAACTTCCACTTGCATTTACCCTGTAGCATGCGAATGGCAGCTAATGCCGCAGAGGATACCTGGGAAGCAATTTCTGCTTGCAAATAAACTCCACCAGGAGATTATGAGGAACCGCATGTCACTGAATGTGACACCATTAAGGCTTGGGACAATTGAGGAGAAAACTGTGGCAAAGCCTGAACAGCATCAACCTGAGAGACTGGTGGCTCAGAAACAAAAATTTTATCTTTATGCATTATAGTTCTCTCAATACATGAGGAACAAACAGTCTGCACCTAACCATAGGAGCAGAGTCCAAAACCATAATTGCAAAAAAAAAAATAATAAAAACTTTTTTTTGTTCTGTCTCTTTAAGAAAAAATTATCGTTTCCCAAAGGACAATCTGCGTCCTCTTAATCTATGCTTGATATTTACTGGCAATTTAAATGGCTAACACAATTTAAAACAGATAACTCAACACTTAGGGAGAAGGGATAAATACGTATACACCTCAGCGATATAGCTGAGGTGCCTACCTGCCCCTCTAGCACAACGGAACCCAACTTGCGATCCGACAGAAGTATTTTATTTTCCTGTCGCAACAGCTCCGGTCTTCAATGTGAAGGAACACACAGGTCATGTGATCGGCTGAGATGCTGCGTCTCTATATAGAATTAACGCACTTCTAGTCTGAAAAAAAGCCTCATAGAAAGAGATCTGCCTCCCAATATGTTACAGGAGCGGATCAAGGCCACCATAATTTAATGAATTTCAGCACATACATAATCTGCAGACTAGCGATCAGATTATAAATACACTAACCACCAAGGACTTTACTGCAATAAATTAACCCCTGAGCCACCAATGGATATTAACTACTACCAAGGAATTAACCTCCAGTCTCCATAGTCACAGCCCAAAGTGCCTGCTCACTGCACTTGGAAATCCTGAACCCAGGATCATAGCCCCAATATATGTGCAGTCTTCAACATCATGGGCTGCAAATTTAACCCTTCAGTGCCAGTGTCTTCCCAAAAGATAAAAAATGGCACTTACCTGCACCTCTAGCTGTCCGGCAGGAGGACAGCTCTCACCGGGCATGAAAGGAAGCCACTTCTTACAGAGACCTGTGGAGAAAAGAAAGAACAGAGTAAACCTACTCTGGCTTTCTATACACGGGCAGCAACCTGTTAGGAAAAGGTAGTGAGGCCCACCTCACAAGTTCCTAACTGCTTTAAAGCCACCACTGCCCTCCTGAAGAGACTAACGTGGAGTACGGCTAGACCCAGACTTGAAAAGGAAAGATAAGGGTATACCTACTCTGGCTTTCTAAATTAGCTGAAATCTTGCTTGAAGTAAAATAAATCCAATTTAAACAAAGAAAATAAGCTGACTGCAGTATAGCTTTAATGTGAAGCAACTCAATTTTAATGTGAGCAACATCAAATTTTTCTTAAAATACCCCAAGATCAAAGTCTGTCATTCTTAGAATAATCAGGGTGGATTTGATTTAAAGGGACACTGAAACCAAATTTTTTCTTTCGTGATTAAGATAGAGCATGCAGTTTTAGGCAACTTTCTAATTTACTCCTATTATCAAATTTTCTTCATTCTCTTTGTATCTTTATTTTAAATGCAAGAATGTAAGTTTAGATGCCGGCCCATTTTTGGTGAACACACTGTGTTGTTCTTGCTGATTGGTGGATAAATTCACCCACCAATAAACAAATGCTTTCCATGGTTCTGAACAAAAAAATAGCTTAGATGCCTTCTTTTTCAAATAAGGAAAGCAAGAGAACAAAGAAAAAATGATAATAGGAGTAAATTAGAAAGTTGCTTAAAATTGCATGCTCTGTCTGAATCACGAAAGAAAAAATTTGGATTCAGTGTCCCTTTAAATAAAATTGATTTAAATCAATAGTCAGTAAGAATGATTAAAATCAAGGTTTTAATTTTTAGAAAAAAAACTTTTCAGACTAATTTTCTAGTTATATCTGAACATAACTGATTTGGTTATATATCATTAGATATGTATAGCTAGATAATTAAAATGAATTAAATGTATCTAGTTTAATAGTTTAATCATTCATAGCTGATCAACTTTCCAGCTGTACTTTACTGGAAGGAGAAAAATAAATAGCTTAATAACAATTTAAATAGTTTTATTTAACTAAAGAAAAATAAAAGAATTAAACTAATTTTTTAACTAAAACAATAACATTTAATTTTAATTCTTGCCCCTCCCTTAGCTCCTTGTGCAGATCTATTCCACTCCAAACAATATTCTATTGAATGAGCTTCTTGAAAATTAGTATTGCTTGATTTTGTGTAGATTTGCAGGTGAGCAAAGGCATTAAAATTACAGTAAAATTAACTTCTCTAATTTGCTTTGTTCTCAGAAGCAACGCACTACTGTGAGCTAGCGGCTTGACACAGTCTTACCCAATGAGTTCAGCTAGGCCCTAGTAGAGCATTGGTCTCCTTCAACAAAGGATACCAAAAGACTGAAGTCAATTTGATCCTAGAAGTAAATTTAAAAATGGTATACCCTATCTGAAAACCAAGTTTTCTTTCATTGTTACGTCCCATTAAGGTCTATTTCTCAACTCTGTATGTTTATTTTATAACTTTTTTGCTGTGAAGAAGGGTCAGTGTATTTTTGCTGACACACATTTACAGTTTTGAGAACTACAAATCTAATATGTGATAATATCTTCAAGATAGAAAAAATGCCTAAAATAATCTGACAGAAACCTCTGGGAAAGGATGACTTTGTGAATGGATTAATGGAATTAATTTACAAATAAATTAAACATTACAGCCATGAATATACAGCATCTTGCTATAATAATTAAAAACTAAATCTATATTTCAGGATGAATAACATCTAGATTATAATGTATCTTAAATAAAACTATCTTTAGATGGATTTTTCTAAAAATGCATTTTATTTAAAAAAACAACATATAAATTATGCTTACCAGATAATTTCATTTTCTTCTTAAAGGGACAGTCTAGTCAAAATTAAACTTTCATGATTCAGATAGGGCATGCAATTTTAAACAACTTTCCAATTTACTTCTATTATCTAATTTGCTCAATTCTTTAGATATCCTTTGTTGAAGAAATAGCAATGCACATGTGTGAGCCAATCAAACAAGGCCTTTATGTGCAGCAACCAATCAGCAGCTACTGAGCATATCTAGATATGCTTTTCAGCAACTGATATCAAGAGAATGAAGCAAATTAGATAATAGAAGTAAATTAGAAAGTTGTTTAAAATGACATGCTCTTTCTAAATCACGAAAGAAAAAAATTTGGGTTTCATGTCCCTTTAAGGAGAGTCCATGGCATCATTCCTTACTGTTGGGAAATACTGAACCTGGCCACCAGGAGGAGGCAAAGACACCCCAGCCAAAGGCTTAAATACCTCTCCTACTTCCCCCATCACCCAGTCATTCTGCCGAGGGAACAAGGAACAGTAGGAGAAATATCAGGGTATAAATGGTGCCAGTAGAAAAACATAATTTAGAGGGCCGCCCATTGGAGAACACGGGCGGGGGCCGTGGACTCTCCTTTTACAGAAGGAAATTAAATTATCTGGTAAGCATAATTTATGTTTTCCATCTTAATATAAGGAGAGTCCACTTCATCATTCCTTACTGTTGGGAAAACTATACCCAAGCTATATAGGACACGGAATGATAATGGGAGGGACACAAAGAGAGGCGGACCCTAATCTGAGGGCACCACAGCCTGCAAAACCTTTCTCCCAAAAGCTGCTTTAGCCGAAACAAAAACATCAAACTTGTAAAATTTAGAAAAAGTATGTAAGGAGGACCAGGTAGCCGACTTACAAATCTGATCCATAGAGGCCTTGTTCTTAAAGGCCGAAGAGGAAGCCACTGCTCTAGTAGAATGAGCCGTAATCCCCTGAGGAGGTTTATGTCCCCCTGTCTCATAAGCTAAGCGGATAACACTCCTTAACAAAAAAGATAAGGGAGTAGAAGAGACCTTCTGACCCTTACGCTTCCCTGAATAGACAACAAACAAGGAAGAAGTTTGTCTAAAATTCTTAGTAGCCTGAAGATAGAACTTCAAGGCGCGAACCACGTCCAAATTATGAAGCAAACGTTCCTTCGAAGAAGAAAAATTGGGACACAAGGAAGGAACCACAATCTCTTTGACTGATGTTGCGGTTGGACACGACGTTAGGAAGAAAACCTAACTTAGTATGTAGGACAGCCTTAACAGAATGGAATACCAGATAAGGAGGCTCACATTGCAAGGCAGCAATCTCACATACTCTGCGCGCAGAAGCAATAGCCAGTAGAAAAAGAACCTTCCAGGACAATTTAATGTCAACTTCATGTATAGGCTCAAATGGAGCCTGTTGCAAAACCTTAACCCCTTAACGACCAACGACGTATGGGATACGTCTTGCAAAAAAATGCAGTTAACGACCAAGGACGTACCCCGTACATCGTTCGTCTTTGAAAGCCCTGGAAGCGATCCTGATTGCTTCCAGCTGCTTTCATGTTATTGTAGTGATGCCTCGATATTGAGGCATCCTGCAATAACAGTTTTGAGCAGTCTGATGCAGAGAGCCACTCTATGGCCCTCTCTGCATCGGCCATTGATCGCTGTGTTCGTTGGTGGGTGGGAGCTTATCCAGGGAGGCGGGTGGGCGGCGATCAGTGGAGGAGGGGGGCGGGATCACGTGTGGGGTGCGTGCCAGAATGCACGCACGTGAGCGTGGGTGCGCGCGTGTGCAGGTGGGAACCCTACACTATGGAACAAGTATAAGAGACTCAGTGGGAGAGATGGTCAAAATAAATAAAATTAGTAATCTGGGAGAGGGTTGGGGGTTGTGGGGGGCAGCTACACTACAGAAAATAGTTGTTTTTTTAATAAAAAAAATAAACAAAAACGTTTTTTATTTCAAACTGGGTACTGGCAGACAGCTGCCAGTACCCAATATGGCGCACAATAAGGCAGGGGGGTTGGTTAGAGAGCTGTTTGGGGGGGACCAGGGAGGTTGGGGGCTAAGGGGGGATCCTACACAGCAGCATATGTAAATATGCTAAAAAATAAAATAAAAAAAGAAATAAAAGATACTTAAGTGCCAGTA
Source organism: Bombina bombina (assembly GCF_027579735.1). NCBI lineage: Eukaryota > Metazoa > Chordata > Amphibia > Anura > Bombinatoridae > Bombina > Bombina bombina. Next base: position 706,925,983 of record NC_069501.1, on the reverse strand, counting down.
CTTAAGATGGCGGGGACAATTGTGGGGTGGGGGATGGAAGAGAACTGTTTGGGAGGGTTCAGGGGGTGTGATGTGTCAGGTGGGAGGCTGATCTCTACACTAAAGCTAAAATTAACCCTGCAAGCTCCCTACAAGCTACCTAATTAACCCCTTCACTGCGAGCCAGAATACACTTGTGATGCGCAGCGGCATTTAGCGGCCTTCTAATTACAAAAAAGCAACGCCAAAGCCATATATGTCTGCTATTTCTGAACAAAGGGGATCCCAGAGAAGTATTTACAACCATTTGTGCCATAATTGCACAAGCTGTTTGTAAATAATTTCAGTGAGAAACCTAAAATTGAGAAAAATGTTAAGTTTTTTTTAATTTGATCGCATTTGGCGGTGAAATGGTGGCATGAAATATACCAATATGGGCCTAGATCAATACTTGGGGTTGTCTACTACACTAGACTAAAGCTAAAATTAATCATAGAAGCTCCCTACATGGTCCCTAATTAACCCCTTCACTGCTGTGCATAATACATGTGTGGTGCGCAGTGGCATTTAGCGGCCTTATAATTGCCAAAAAGCAACGCCAAAGCCATATATGTCTTCTATTTCTGAACAAAGAGGATCCCAGAGAAGCATTTACAATCATTTATGCTATAATTGCATAAGTTGTTTGTAAATAATTTCAGTGAGAAACCTAAAGTTTGTGAAAATATTTGTCAAGGGATTCCTAATACACGTGTGGTGCGCATTTAGCAGCCTTCTAATTAGTAAAAAGCAAAGCTAAAGCCATATATGTCTGCTATTTATGAACAAAGGGGATCCCAGAGAAGCATTTACAATCATTTATGCTATAATTGCATAAGTTGTTTGTAAATAATTTCAGTGAGAAACCTAAAGTTTGTGAAAATATTTGTGAAAATGTGAACGATTTTTTTTATTTGATCGCATTTGGCGGTGAAATGGTGCTATGAAATATACCAAAATGGGCCTAGATTAATACTTTGGGATGTCTTCTAAAAAAATATATATACATGTCAAGGGATTCCTGAAAGATATCAGTGTTCCAATGTAACTAGTGCTAATTTTGAAAAAAAGTGGTTTGGAAATAGCAAAGTGCTACTTGTATTTATGGCCCTATAACTTGCAAAAAAAGCAAAGAACATGTAAACATTGGGTATTTCTAAACTCAGGACAAAATTTAGAAACTATTTATCATGGGTGTTTTTTGGTGGTTGTAGATGTGTAACAGATTTTGGGGGTCAAAGTTAGAAAAAGTGTGTTTTTCCATTTTTTCTTCATATTTTATCATTTTTTTAAATAATATATTATAAGATATGATGAAAATAATGGTATCTTTAGAAAGTCCATTTAATGGCGAGAAAAACGGTATATAATATGTGTGGGTACAGTAAATGAGTAAGAGGAAAATTACAGCTAAACACAAACACCGCAAAAATTTAAAAATAGCCTTGGTCCCAAACGGACAGAAAATGGAAAAGGGCTGTGGTCATTAAGGGGTTAAAGGGACACTGAACCCAAATTTTTTCTTTCGTGATTCAGGTAGAGCATGCAATTTTAAGCAACTTTCTAATGTACTCCTATTATCACATTTTCTTCATTCTCTTGGTATGTTTAAGCAAGAATGTAAGTTTAGATGCCGGCCCATTTTTGGTGAACAACCTGGGTTGTCCTTGCTGATTGGACAGCACCAATAAACAAGTGCTGTCCATGGTTCTGAACCACAAATTTGCTGGCTCCTTAGCTTAGATACCTTCTTTTTCAAATAAAGATAGCAAGAGAACGAAGAAAAATTGATAATAGGAGTAAATTAGAAAGTTGCTTAAAATTGCATGCTCTATCTGAATCATGAAAGAAAAAATTTGGGTACGGTGTCCCTTTAAGAACAAGATTTAGACTCCAAGGAGGAGCATTAGATCTTAACACAGGTCTGATCCTAGTCAGAGTCTTAACAATGGACTGTACATCTGGAAGCACCGCAAGCCTCTTGTACAGTAAAACAAACAGGGCCGAAATCTGTCCCTGCAGGGAACTGGCAGAAAGGCCCTTCTCCAGTCCATCTTGGAGAAACGATAGGATCCTGGCAACCTTAAAGGGACATGAAACCCAAATTTTTTCTTTCATGATTTAGAAAAAGCATGCAATTTTAAACAACTTTCTAATTTACTTATATTGGGCGCGATCTGATATATGGCGTAGTTTTTGGCACAAGCGAGGGAACCCGCGCCGCCCGTAGTTTCACCTCGCACATCAGGGTATTACATATACCCCGCCGGCAGTTGCTAAAGTGCCGTAAGTCGGACAAACTAGCGATGTACAGAAATGAGCGTAACTACAAATTTCTGGAGTCGCCAGTGAAACTGCCTGCGCCTAAAAAGACTAACTAAAATATCAAATCTCCCGTAACTGTATAACACGCCTCCCAAAAATCAGCCCGACACGTATACCCCTATATCCGCAATCCCTCCTCATAATAAATGTATTAACCCCTAGACCGACAACCCCCCACAATGCAATAAGCCTAATTATTAACCCCTAAACCGCCATAGCCCACACCGCAATAAACCTATCCTAGTATTAACCCCTAAACCGCCGCTTCCGGAGCCCACCGCCACCTACATTATATGTATTAACCCCTAAACCGCCGCACCTAAATAAAGTGTTTAAACCCTAAACCGCCGCTCCCGGAACCTGCCGCCACCTACATTAAATTTATTAACCCCTAATCTGACCCCCTACACCGCCGCCACCTACATTAAATATATTAACCCCTAATCTGACCCCCCTACACCGCCGCCACCTACATTAAATAACATCATTTATGTAAGAACTTACCTGATAAATTCATTTCTTTCATATTAGCAAGAGTCCATGAGCTAGTGACGTATGGGATATACATTCCTACCAGGAGGGGCAAAGTTTCCCAAACCTCAAAATGCCTACAAATACACCCCTCACCACACCCACAATTCAGTTTAACGAATAGCCAAGAAGTGGGGTGATAAAAAAGTGCGAAAGCATATAAAATAAGGAATTGGAATAATTGTGCTTTATACAAAAATCATAACCACCACAAAAAAAGGGTGGGCCTCATGGACTCTTGCTAATATGAAAGAAATGAATTTATCAGGTAAGTTCTTACATAAATTATGTTTTCTTTCATGTAATTAGCAAGAGTCCATGAGCTAGTGACGTATGGGATAATGATTACCCAAGATGTGGATCTTTCCACGCAAGAGTCACTAGAGAGGGAGGGATAAAATAAAGACAGCCAATTCCTGCTGAAAATAATCCACACCCAAAATAAAGTTTAATGAAAAACATAAGCAGAAGATTCAAACTGAAACCGCTGCCTGAAGTACTTTTCTACCAAAAACTGCTTCAGAAGAAGAAAATACATCAAAATGGTAGAATTTAGTAAAAGTATGCAAAGAGGACCAAGTTGCTGCTTTGCAAATCTGATCAATCGAAGCTTCATTCCTAAACGCCCAGGAAGTAGAAACTGACCTAGTAGAATGAGCTGTAATCCTTTGAGGCGGAGTTTTACCCGACTCAACATAGGCAAGATGAATTAAAGATTTCAACCAAGATGCCAAAGAAATGGCAGAAGCTTTCTGGCCTTTTCTAGAACCGGAAAAGATAACAAATAAACTAGAAGTCTTTCTGAAAGACTTAGTAGCTTCAACATAATATTTCAAAGCTCTAACAACATCCAAAGAATGTAACGATTTCTCCTTAGAATTCTTAGGATTAGGACATAATGAAGGAACCACAATTTCTCTACTAATGTTGTTGGAATTCACAACTTTAGGTAAAAATTCAAAAGAAGTTCGCAACACTGCCTTATCCTGATGAAAAATCAGAAAAGGAGACTCACAAGAAAGAGCAGATAATTCAGAAACTCTTCTGGCAGAAGAGATTGCCAAAAGGAACAAAACTTTCCAAGAAAGTAATTTAATGTCCAATGAATGCATAGGTTCAAACGGAGGAGCTTGAAGAGCCCCTAGAACCAAATTCAAACTCCAAGGAGGAGAAATTGACTTAATGACAGGTTTTATACGAACCAAAGCTTGTACAAAACAATGAATATCAGGAAGATTAGCAATCTTTCTGTGAAAAAGAACAGAAAGAGCAGAGATTTGTCCTTTCAAGGAACTTGCGGACAAACCTTTATCTAAACCATCCTGAAGAAACTGTAAAATTCTTGGAATTCTAAAAAAATGCCAAGAAAAATGATGAGAAAGACACCAAGAAATATAAGTCTTCCAGACTCTATAATATATCTCTCTGGATACAGATTTACGAGCCTGTAACATAGTATTAATCACAGAGTCAGAGAAACCTCTTTGACTAAGAATCAAGCGTTCAATCTCCATACCTTTAAATTTAAGGATTTGAGATCCTGATGGAAAAAAGGACCTTGCGACAGAAGGTCTGGTCGTAGCAGTAGAGTCCACAGATGGCAAGAGGCCATCCGAACAAGATCCGCATACCAAAACCTGTGAGGCCATGCCGGAGCTACCAGCAGAACAAACGAGCATTCCTTCAGAAACTTGGAGATTACTCTTGGAAGAAGAACTAGAGGCGGAAAGATATAAGCAGGATGATACTTCCAAGGAAGTGATAATGCATCCACTGCTTCCGCCTGAGGATCCCGGGATCTGGACAGATACCTGGGAAGTTTCTTGTTTAGATGAGACGCCATCAGAACTATTTCTGGAAGCTCCCATATTTGAACAATCTGAAGAAATACCTCTGGGTGAAGAGACCATTCGCCCGGATGCAACGTTTGGCGACTGAGATAATCCGCTTCCCAATTGTCTATACCTGGGATATGAACCGCAGAGATTAGACAGGAGCTGGATTCCCCCCAAACCAGAATTTGAGATACTTCTTTCATAGCCAGAGGACTGTGAGTCCCTCCTTGATGATTGATGTATGCCACAGTTGTGACATTGTCTGTCTGAAAACAAACGAACGATTCTCTCTTCAGAAGAGGCCAAGACTGAAGAGCTCTGAAAATTGCACGGAGTTCCAAAATATTGATCGGTAATCTCACCTCCTGAGATTCCCAAACTCCTTGTGCCGTCAGAGATCCCCACACAGCTCCCCAACCTGTGAGACTTGCATCTGTTGAAATTACAGTCCAGGTCGGAAGCACAAAAGAAGCCCCCTGAATTAAACGATGGTGATCTGTCCACCACGTTAGAGAGTGTCGTACAATCGGTTTTAAAGATATTAATTGAGATATCTTTGTGTAATCCCTGCACCATTGATTCAGCATACAGAGCTGAAGAGGTCGCATGTGAAAACGAGCAAAGGGGATCGCGTCCGATGCAGCAGTCATAAGACCTAGAATTTCCATGCATAAGGCTACCGAAGGGAATGATTGTGACTGAAGGTTTCGACAAGCTGAAATCAATTTTAGACGTCTCTTGTCTGTTAAAGACAGAGGCCTAGATTTGGAGTTCGGCGGTAGCCGTCAAAACCAGCGTTAGAGTCTCCTAACGCTGGTTTTGGCCGCCCGCTGGTATTTGGAGTCAGTGATTAAAGGGTCTAACGCTCACTTTTCAGCCGCGACTTTTCCATACCGCAGATCCCCCTACGCCATTTGCGTATCCTATCTTTTCAATGGGATCTTCCTAACGCTGGTATTTAGAGTCGTTTCTGAAGTGAGCGTTAGAGCTCTAACGACAAAACTCCAGCCGCCTGAAAAAAGCAGGAGTTAAGAGCTTTCTGGGCTAATGCCGGTTCATAAAGCTCTTAACTACTGTACCCTAAAGTACACTAACACCCATAAACTACCTATGTACCCCTAAACCGAGCTCCACCCACATCGCCGCCACTCGATTAAAATATTTTAACCCCTAATCTGCCGACCGCCACCTACGTTATACTTATGTACCCCTAATCTGCTGCCCCTAACCCCGCCGACCCCTGTATTACACTTATTAACCCCTAATCTGCCGAGCGGACCGCACCGCTACTATAATAAAGTTATTAACCCCTAACCCGCCTCACTAACCCTATCATAAATAGTATTAACCCCTAATCTGCCCTCCCTAACATCGCCGACACCTACCTTCAATTATTAACCCCTAATCTGACGACCGGAGCTCATCGCTACTATAATAAATGGATTAACCCCTAAAGCTAAGTCTAACCCTAACACTAACACCCCCCTAACTTAAATATAATTTACATCTAACGAAATAAATTAACTCTTATTAAATAAATGATTCCTATTTAAAGCTAAATACTTACCTGTAAAATAAATCCTAATATAGCTACAATATAAATTATAATTATATTATAGCTATTTTAGGATTAATATTTATTTTACAGGCAACTTTGTAATTATTTTTTTTTTTTTTTAAACAATATTTTTATTAGATTTTACAATATTGCGCATAACAAAGAAGGTACAGTGTAACATACAAAAGCGAAATTGTGATTGTACTTATATCAATGCATTCAATTAGTCCACGTGTTTCACTGCCGAAAACAAATGACCTACTCATCACTTCAAGCATTTGTTATTAACATTGTACTGATACCATATGTATAGTTTACAATCACCATACACTTATAGCTTATTAAAACATATTAAATTGTTTACATGTCCTTCCATTAACAAAAAATGAATAATATAAAAAAAAAAAAAAAAGGAAGAAAGAAAAATTCAAAAAATTAGGACATTTACATAAACTTATACATAAATTTAAGGAAAAATTTGAAACTCAGATATGTGATCTGTAGCAGGACCCTACAGTTAGAAAGAGAAGGGGAAAACAAAGTGGGGCAGGATAGAAAGAAAAGGAAGAAGAAGGAAAGCAGAGACAAGAGGGGTTAAATAGGGTTTTAATAAGCAAGGGTGGGTCTCTCTGGACAAGAGAGAAAGCTGTATTTCGAGTTTAGGAGTCCGGTTGTGTACCCAGGTAGGTTTCCCAGTAAAACTTAATATCATAATATCTAGTAAGCAGTTTCTTTCGAAAGTACACATACTCCTCCTGTGATAAGAGCATGGTAGTGTTCTGGATCCATTCTGTTCTAGAGGGAGGTGTAGTGGATTTCCACCTCTTAGCTATCAAATTCCTTGCACTATTTAGTCCTATTTGCAAGAGTTTCCATCTAACTTTGCACATTCCCTCTGGTCTATGGTTCAGCAATGCCGTTGCAGGGGTCAACACAAAAGATATGTCAATGATAGACTGAAATACCGTCTCAATGATTAACCAGAAAGGTTGTATTTTCTTACATTGCCACCAAATATGCGACATAGTGCCTCTCCCCCCGCACCCCCTCCAGCATTTGTCATCTACGGTAGGATAAATATGTCTTAAGCGTTCAGGGGTTAAGTACCAGCGAGTCAGGATCTTGTGATTAAGTTCGAGAATTTTGGGCGCTGCAGAAGATTTGCGAGTGTTAAAAAATATGTTCTCCCAGTCCTGAGTTGTTAGGGGTGTCCCCAATTCTACCTGCCAGCGTGTGGTGTATGAAGGGAGAGAGTTAATCAGTGTGTCTTCCAATAATCCTCTCGCTATTGTTAGGGTTCCTCTAGGTATTATCTCTAATAAGCACAATTTTTCAAATCTTGTGGTGGGTCTTAGTAGGTCCGTTTTATATTTAGAGTTGTGAATCAAATGTTTCAGTTGTGCATACTTTAGCCAGGAGGAGAAACTGCCCCCCTCTACTACCTCCAAATCTTGTCTTTGTTTTAATGTGCCATTAGTGGTCAATTTTATAAAAGGTATTGTGTATCCCAGTTCGCCTCTAGTGTGTCTGTGAAACTCAAGGCCTCCCAAAAATTCTGCGTTGTATGAGATAGGGGCTAATGGGGAGACCCTGGAGGATATACCTAACTTGGAATCCCTTAACGAGTCCCATTTATCAAAGATATGTGTGTACAGCCCTGAGGCTTCAACTAAGGGTGGTCTAGCTCCTGGGGATATCCAGCACAGTGCCCCTGGGGTCGGGGCTCTCAAGAGATGAGAATCTATAGTCGTCCATGCCTTTTGTTCTATTTTACCGTGCCAATCCAATACTCGTTGGATTATTATCGCGTTATAGTACCTCTCTATGTTAGGGACCCCAATACCCCCACTACCCAAAGGTCTATACATAGTCGTCTTATTTATTCTGGGCCTGATCTTCCCCCATATGAATAAGTTAATGTCTTTTTGGATGTTAAACAGGAAAGCCTTAGGAAGGGACACCGGAACTGTCTGAAAGATGTATAAGATTTGTGGCAGTATGGTCATTTTGATAGCCTGTATCCTACCCCACCAGGATAATGGTTTATCTCGCCAAGTTTGTAATTCCAATCTTAATCTATGTAACAGGGGTACGTAATTTTGCTGGTAGAGTTGGGATGTTAAGGGTGTTAGTGCAATACCTAAGTACTTAATTTGGAGAGTTTGTAATTTATATGGGCAAATGTGTTTTAAGAGTAAGAATTTTTCAATGTTCATATTTATGTTAAGGATTTCCGATTTTTGCGGATTTATTAAAAAATTTGAGATCTCTCCATACTTTTTAAATTCAGATAGTAATTGTGGGAGTGATGTGTTCGGTGATGTCATAGATATAAGTACGTCGTCCGCGTATAATGTAAGTTTATATTCATTCGGGCCTATTTTAATCCCGTGGATCTTATCATTGTCCCGAATATGTGCCGCTAACCCTTCCATGGACAAAGCGAACAGGAGCGGGGACAGTGGACACCCCTGTCTCGTTCCATTATATATCTGAAAACTATCTGAAAGAGTATCATTGGCTTTCACCCTAGCAGAGGGTTTGTTATAGACACTAAAAATTCTGGCTATCATTTTGGTTCCAAAGCCAAACCTAATCAAACATGCCTCAAGAAATCCCCAATCCAGGCGATCAAACGCCTTTTCGGCATCTGTGGAAATGAAAATTGTTGGTTCTTTAGTTCTATTTACATGTTCTATGAGGTGTACTGTACGTATAGTGTTGTCCCTGGCTTCCCTGCCGGGAACAAAACCCGATTGATCTACATGTATAAGTTGGGGTAAGATTTTGTTTAATCTTCTGGCCAGGATTTTTGTATAAATCTTTATGTCTGAATTTAATAAAGATATGGGCCTATAATTCTCTACTTTAGTGTTATCTTTCCCTGGTTTGGGTATAATCGCTATGTGTGCTTCTAATATCTGTTTAGACCATGTTGTGTCTTCATCTATTGCGGTGAATAGGCTAGTTAAGTGTGGGGCTAGTATGTCCTTAAATTGCTTATAGTAAGCATTAGAAAAACCATCCGGGCCAGGACTTTTATGTCCTGGTAGACTATTGATTGCCATCACTACTTCTTGTTGTGTGATGGGGTTTTCCAGTTCCTCCCTAATTTCGGGCGGCAATGTTGGGAGGTCTATCTCATTCAGGTATGTAATTTGGTCTTTCCTCCTGTTTAAAGAGGTCGGTGTTCGTAGATTATACAGGTCTCTATAGTATGTTTTGAAACCTTCAACTATCCCCTTAGAATCTTGTATGTGTTCACCCCCCGGCGCTCTTATCTTGTGTATGTATGAGTTATTTCTCTTTGTGCGCAGCAGCCTAGCCAGGAGAGTTCCTGCCTTATTTGATTCCGCATAATATACTTTTTTGATGTAAAAAGCCTTATCCTGAGCCTCCCTGTATAGTATGTGATTAAGATTTCTTCTAGCTAACCGAAGCTGCTGACTTAGGGAAGGGTCCATGGGGTTGGTCTTATGTAAGCTTTCAGTCGATTGCAAGGTGGTCACAGCTTCCATATATGCTGTGCGGTATTGTTTAGTGAGTATGGCCCTCTGTTTAATAAACTCTCCCCTCATTACCGCTTTGTGGGCTTCCCATGTTGTTAGGCAAGAAGTGTGTTGATGTGGGTTGAAGCTAAAGAATTCTTTCATAGAGGTTGTGATTTTGTCCACTATTATGGGCTTATGTAAGAGTGTTTCGTCTAACCTCCAGATATAAGGTGTAAGAGGCTTCTCCGACCATCTAAGGTCAATGCTAACCGCCGCATGATCAGACCAACTGATAGTCTCTATATTGGAGTCTGAAACTAAGCTGTATGTTGTTTGGTCTGTAAACACGTAGTCAATACGGGAGTAACTCTTATGAGGGTGGGAATAAAAGGTAAAGTTTCTTTGTCCTGGGTGACTTGTTCGCCAGGAGTCTAACAGAGTCAGCCTTCTAAGATTCGTGCAGATTTTGCGGATTGACGCTGGGGCAACCGGGCTGCGACCAGTTGAGCAGTCTATGTCAGGTTCAATAGCTACATTGAGATCTCCTGCGAGAATCAATGCCCCTTTATATTCTGCCAATATTACATTAGTCAATTTTTGAAAAAACTTTCCCTGCTTATGATTTGGGGCGTATACGTTAACTAGAGTAATAGTCTTATGGTATAATTTGCCTACTAGAATGATCCATCTACCTTCTACGTCCTCCGCTTTATGTAGTAATTGGAAGGGTATTTTTTTTTTAAATAATATGCCCACTCCATTTTTTTTCTGTATGTTAGATGCAAAATAGCCTACGGGAAATTCTTTGTTGTGAAAGTGGGGTATTTTATCTCTAGCAAAGTGCGTCTCTTGGACGAATATTATTCCCCCTGCCATCTTTTTAAAACTCGATAAAGCTACCGATCTTTTAGTGGGCGAGTTTAACCCCTTAACATTCTGGGAAATTAGTTTAATTTTGTTATCTACCATTTGTGCTGTGGAAAGTGTAGCTAAATGTCAACAGTGTATCCATACAGTGAAGCTGAACAAAGTCATACTCACAGGTTATCATCCGGACAGACGGTCTGTGTACCCCAGTCTTTAGCATGTGTAACAACCTAGAGGGGGAGAGAGAAGCAGGATAGAATAGAAGAGAGAAGGGAAGGGAAAGAGCAAAGCATCTGAAGGTCCTGTAGGGTCTGTGTTGAAACAACAAAAAAATTGCAATCAAAAAAATACTCTGATACATTGAACAATAAAAAACAATAAGAGATCTCTTCCAACTAAAGGTCTCAAACTGAATGTTAACACGGGGGGGGTTCAAGTCACTTTGTGACGTGAAATAACAACCTGCATATTTAAAATCGCATTGTTTAAACAGTTTTGCAACTAACAAACTTTAAACTGGCCTATATTGCAGCAGTGTCTAGCTGAAAAAAAAAAAAAAACTACTATGGGCAATTCATAGGATAAACCTAAACATGTCCAGAATATACCTTTACAGTGATCTTACCAACTAGGGTTACTTCCCTTAAATATAATGTAACACCCAATAAACATTATATTGTCAAGTGGGATCTGCATGTGTTGGAGAAAGGGAGTATCCTCTCTCCTGGTTTTTACTCCTTGTCTTCTTGACCACTTTATTCCATCCGGTGAGTGGGGACTTCGGTAATGCCTCATTAGTGTTCATTTTGTTATCAGTCCCAGTCCTCAGACTTGGCAAAGTGGGTTTTGGTATGCTCAGCTGCGAGCAGAAGTGATCAATGTCCTCCTGTGTTCTGTATATTGCTGTAGTGTTTCCTTTGACTACTTTCAAGCAAAAGGGGAAGCCCCACCTGTATGGTATCCCTAGATCTCTTAGATGCAGCGTAAGGTATCTTGTTTCTCTTCGTCTAGAGAGTGTCATGGGGCTGAGATCCGCAAAGAAAAGGATGGTGTGGCCCTCAAATGAGATAGGGTGTCTTTGTCTGGCGGCAGAAAGGATGTTTTCTTTATCCCTAAAGCTAGTAAACTTAATAATAACATCCCTAGGCGGTGCGTTTTCCTTGGGGACCGGTCTCAGTGCCCTATGGTATCTATCCAGGGGGTAGTCAACTTCTTCCTTATTGTTGGTGATAGAGTTAAACAGTCTCTGCAAGTAGGGGAGAAGTGCTTCTGATTTGACCATTTCTGGTATACCCCTTAACCTAACATTCTGGCGGCGCCCTCTATTATCCAGGTCCTCTACCTGGTCTTGAAGCTGTGCTATTAGAGTCTGTTGGTGAGAGGACTGCCTAGCATGCAGGTCAAGGAGTGAGTTAGTCTGCTCAGCATCTTCTTCTAATACCATTATGCGGTTCCCAATCTCATTGACTTCTTTTTTGACCTCTGCTATACTTGACTTCATAATCTGGGTGACGTGGGAAATCAGAGCTGTAAAGTCATCTTTAGTCGGCAAAGATTGCAGGTCCGCTCTTGTTAGCGGAGCCTGTGTCTCCATGTCCACCTCAGATTCTGTGGTATCAGTGGTATTCTCCTCCCCTTCTTTAAGCTCTATGGAAGCCGTGTCATTTGGCTTGAAAAAGTTATGTAATCTAGGGTTAGGAGTACTCCCACCTTTAGAAGATTTGTCTGTTCTTGGAAGGCGTTTTGATGACATGTTTATCATATAAGTAAAATGTCTTTTGTTGCTGAGTGTAAACACCGGACTTTGCTGCTAAAAGGCGTGATTTCTCTGAGTTATAATGGCAGTTCCCTGAAGGAAATATGTGAAAGCTTAAGCTCTTTGAACTCAATGCGGAATATAGAGTCCCAGTGTTGTAACCCACAGTGTGTTTAAAAACATGTTATAAGATATTCGCATACTGTAAGCACCTTGCGCGTTCACTCATGCAGGCATCCTGTGTAATATGCTCTGATTGTCGGTCACGGCTGTGTCAGCAAACAAGGCAATATGGCGTCTTTCGCGCCCTTTGTTTTGATGTCAAAGTCCCATATTGTAAATGTGTACCTGCTTCTGCGGCTAGTCTTTTGATCTTCACTGGGTCCGACCGCAAACTTCCAGCTTTCTGATTGTAGTAGTAAGGCCACCGATCGTATCAGTGCCCGTTCGTGAAGGTTGCGGGAGTTTAGTGGCGTAGCGGAGGTGGGGAGGGCAGGCCGCATGTGTCGCTCTGTTATATTGCCCAAAATAGTGACGGCACCTTCCTCCTTTGAACCTCCGGTCTCCTTTCCAAACTCTGCCGTGTGCAGCTTACCGGTATGGGGTAGTTTCAGTGGGTTATAGGCATCGATATCGCTAACTGTAGATGTAATAGTTGTTATCTACACGGAGCTCCTCACTCACACGACCATCTTTGGCGCTGGTCGGCTCCGCCCCCCAACTTTGTAATTATTTTAACCAGGTACAATAGCTATTAAATAGTTAAGAACTATTTAATAGTTACCTAGTTAAAATAATAACAAATTTACCTGTAAAATAAATCCTAACCTAAGATATAATTAAACCTAACACTACCCTATCAATACATTAATTAAATAAACTACCTACAATTACCTACAATTAACCTAACACTACACTATCAATAAATTAATTAAACACAATTCCTACAAATAAATACAATTAAATAAACTAGCTAAAGTACAAAAAATAAAAAAGAACTAAGTTACAAAAAATAAAAAAATATTTACAAACATAAGAAAAATATTACAATAATTTTAAACTAATTACACCTACTCTAAGCCCCCTAATAAAATAACAAAGCCCCCCAAAATAAAAAATTCCCTACCCTATTCTAAATTAAAAAAGTTACAAGCTCTTTTACCTTACCAGCCCTGAACAGGGCCCTTTGCGGGGCATGCCCCAAGAATTTCAGCTCTTTTGCCTGTAAAAAAAAAACATACCATACCCCCCCCCCAACATTACAACCCACCACCCACATACCCCTAATCTAATCCAAACCCCCCTTAAAGAAACCTAACACTAAGCCCCTGAAGATCTTCCTACCTTGTCTTCACCATCCAGGTATCACCGATCCGTCCTGGCTCCAACATCTTCATCCAACCCAAGCGGGGGTTGGCGATCCATCATCCGGTGGCTGAAGAGGTCCAGAAGAGGCTCCAAAGTCTTCCTCCTATCCGGCAAGAAGAGGACATCCGGACCGGCAAACATCTTCTCCAAGCGGCATCTTCGATCTTCTTCCATCCGGTGCAGAGCGGGTCCATCTTGAAGCAGGCGACGCGGATCCATCCTCTTCTTCCGTTGTCTCCCGACGAATGACTGTTCCTTTAAGGGACGTCATCCAAGATGGCGTCCCTCGAATTCCGATTGGCTGATAGGATTCTATCAGCCAATCGGAATTAAGGTAGGAATTTTCTGATTGGCTGATGGAATCAGCCAATCAGAATCAAGTTCAATCCGATTGGCTGATCCAATCAGCCAATCAGATTGAGCTTGCATTCTATTGGCTGATCGGAACAGCCAATAGAATGTGAGCTCAATCTGATTGGCTGATTGGATCAGCCAATCTGATTGAACTTGATTCTGATTGGCTGATTCCATCAGCCAATCAGAAAATTCCTACCTTAATTCCGATTGGCTGATAGAATCCTATCAGCCAATCGGAATTCGAGGGACGCCATCTTGGACGACGTCCCTTAAAGGAACCGTCATTCGTCGGGAGACAACTGAAGAAAAGGATGGATCCGCGTCGCCTGCTTCAAGATGGACCCGCTCCGCACCGGATGGAAGAAGATCGAAGATGCCGCTTGGAGAAGATGTTTGCCGGTCCGGATGTCCTCTTCTTGCCGGATAGGAGGAAGACTTTGGAGCCTCTTCTGGACCTCTTCAGCCACCGGATGATGGATCGCCAACCCCCGCTTGGGTTGGATGAAGATGTTGGAGCCAGGACGGATCGGTGATACCTGGATGGTGAAGACAAGGTAGGAAGATCTTCAGGGGCTTAGTGTTAGGTTTCTTTAAAGGGGGTTTGGGTTAGATTAGGGGTATGTGGGTGGTGGGTTGTAATGTTGGGGGGGGGGTATGGTATGTTTTTTTTTACAGGCAAAAGAGCTGAAATTCTTGGGGCATGCCCCGCAAAGGGCCCTGTTCAGGGCTGGTAAGGTAAAAGAGCTTGTAACTTTTTTAATTTAGAATAGGGTAGGGAATTTTTTATTTTGGGGGGCTTTGTTATTTTATTAGGGGGCTTAGAGTAGGTGTAATTAGTTTAAAATTGTTGTAATATTTTTCTTATGTTTGTAAATATTTTTTTATTTTTTGTAACTTAGTTCTTTTTTATTTTTTGTACTTTAGCTAGTTTATTTTATTGTATTTATTTGTAGGAATTGTGTTTAATTAATTTATTGATAGTGTAGTGTTAGGTTAATTGTAGGTAATTGTAGGTAGTTTATTTAATTAATGTATTGATAGGGTAGTGTTAGGTTTAATTATATCTTAGGTTAGGATTTATTTTACAGGTAAATTTGTTATTATTTTAACTAGGTAACTATTAAATAGTTCTTAACTATTTAATAGCTATTGTACCTGGTTAAAATAATTACAAAGTTGCCTGTAAAATAAATATAAATCCTAAAATAGCTATAATATAATTATAATTTATATTGTAGCTATATTAGGATTTATTTTACAGGTAAGTATTTAGCTTTACATAGGAATAAGTTATTTAATAAGAGTTAATTTATTTCGTTAGATGTAAATTATATTTAAGTTAGGGGGGTGTTAGTGTTAGGGTTAGACTTAGCTTTAGGGGTTAATACATTTATTAGAATAGCGGTGAGGTCCGCTCGGCAGATTAGGGGTTAATAATTGAAGGTAGGTGTCGGCGATGTTAGGGAGGGCAGATTAGGGGTTAATACTATTTATGATAGGGTTAGTGAGGCGGATTAGGGGTTAATAACTTTATTATAGTAGCGCTCAGGTCCGCTCGGCAGATTAGGGGTTAATAAGTGTAGGCAGGTGTCGGCGACGTTGAGGGGGGCAGATTAGGGGTTAATAAATATAATATAGGGGTCGGCGGTGTTAGGGGCAGCAGATTAGGGGTACATAGGGATAACGTAGGTTGCGGCGGTTTACGGAGCGGCAGATTAGGGGTTAAAAAAAATATGCAGGTGTCAGCGATAGCGGGGGCGGCAGAATAGGGGTTAATAAGTGTAAGCTTAGGGGTGTTTAGACTCGGGGTACATGTTAGAGTGTTAGGTGCAGACGTAGGAAGTGTTTCCCCATAGGAAACAATGGGGCTGCGTTAGGAGCTGAACGCTGCTTTTTTGCAGGTGTTAGGTTTTTTTTCAGCTCAAACAGTCCCATTGTTTCCTATGGGAGAATCGTGCACGAGCACGTTTTTGAGGCTGGCCGCGTCCGTAAGCAACTCTGGTATCGAGAGTTGCATTTGCGGTAAAAATGCTCTACGCTCCTTTTTTGGAGCCTAACGCAGCATTTGTTTGAACTCTCGATACCAGAGTTAATTTTATGGTGCGGCCAGAAAAAAACCCGCGGAGCGTTAACAGCCCTTCTACCGCCAAACTCCAAATCTAGGCCAGAGTCATGGACACTGAATCTATCTGGAAACCCAGAAAAGTTACCCTTGTCTGAGGAATCAATGAACTTTTTGGTAAATTGATCCTCCAACCATGATCTTGAAGAAACAACACAAGTCGATTCGTATGAGATTCTGCTAAATGTAAAGACTGAGCAAGTACCAAGATATCGTCCAAATAAGGAAATACCACAATACCCTGTTCTCTGATTACAGACAGAAGGGCACCGAGAACCTTTGTAAAAATTCTTGGAGCTGTAGCTAGGCCAAACGGCAGAGCCGCAAACTGGTAATGCTTGTCCAGAAAAGAGAATCTCAGGAACTGATAATGATCTGGATGAATCGGAATATGCAGATAAGCATCCTGTAAATCTATTGTGGACATATAATGCCCTTGCTGAACAAAAGGCAAGATAGTCCTTACAGTTACCATTTTGAACGTTGGTATCCTTACATAACGATTCAATATTTTTAGATCCAGAACTGGTCTGAAGGAATTCTCCTTCTTTGGTACAATGAAGAGATTTGAATAAAACCCCATCCCCTGTTCCAGAACTGGAACTGGCATAATTACTCCAGCCAACTCTAGATCTGAAACACAATTCAGAAATGCTTGAGCTTTCACTGGATTTACTGGGACACGGGAAAGAAAAAATCTCTTTGCAGGAGGTCTCATCTTGAAACCAATTCTGTACCCTTCTGAAACAATGTTCTGAATCCAAAGATTGTGAACAGAATTGATCCAAATTTCTTTGAAAAAACGTAACCTGCCCCCTACCAGCTGAGCTGGAATGAGGGCCGCACCTTCATGTGGACTTAGAAGCAGGCTTTGCCTTTCTAGAAGGCTTGGATTTATTCCAGACTGGAGATGGTTTCCAAACTGAAACTGCTCCTGAGGATGAAGGATCAGGCTTTTGTTCTTTGTTGAAACGAAAGGAACGAAAACGATTATTAGCCCTGTTTTTACCCTTAGATTTTTTATCCTGTGGTAAAAAAGTTCCTTTCCCACCAGTAACAGTTGAGATAATGGAATCCAACTGAGAACCAAATAATTTGTTACCCTGGAAAGAAATGGAAAGTAGAGTTGATTTAGAAGCCATATCAGCATTCCAAGTTTTAAGCCATAAAGCTCTTCTAGCTAAAATAGCTAGAGACATAAACCTGACATCAACTCTGATAATATAAAAAATGGCATCACAGATAAAATTATTAGCATGCTGAAGAAGAATAATAATATTATGAGAATCATGATCTGTTACTTGTTGTGCTAAAGTCTCCAACCAAAAAGTTGAAGCTGCAGCAACATCAGCCAAATATATAGCAGGTCTAAGAAGATTACCTGAACACAGATAAGCTTTTCTTAGAAAGGATTCAATTTTCCTATCTAAAGGATCTTTAAACGAAGTACCATCTGACGTAGGAATAGTAGTACGTTTAGCAAGGGTAGAAATAGCCCCATCAACTTTAGGGATTTTGTCCCAAAATTCTAATCTGTCAGACGGCACAGGATATAATTGCTTAAAACGTTTAGAAGGAGTAAATGAATTACCCAATTTATCCCATTCTCTGGAAATTACGTCAGAAATAGCATTAGGAACAGGAAAAACTTCTGGAATAACCACAGGAGATTTAAACACCTTATCTAAACGTTTAGAATTAGTATCAAGAGGACCAGAATCCTCTATTTCTAAAGCAATTAGTACTTCTTTAAGTAAAGAACGAATAAATTCCATTTTAAATAAATATGAAGATTTATCAACATCAATCTCTGAGACAGAATCCTCTGAACGAGAAGAGTCATCAGAATCAGAATGATGATGTTCATTTAAAAATTCATCTGTAGAGAGAGAAGTTTTAAAAGATTTTTTATGTTTACTAGAAGGAGAAATAACAGACATAGCCTTCTTGATGGATTCAGAAACAAAATCTCTTATGTTATCAGGAACATTCTGCACCTTAGATGTTGAGGGAACTGCAACAGGCAATGGTACATTACTAAAGGAAATATTATCTGCTTTAACAAGTTTGTCATGACAATTAATACAAACAACAGCCGGAGGAATAGCTACCAAAAGTTTACAGCAGATACACTTAGCTTTGGTAGTTCCAGCACTAGACAGCGATTTTCCTGAAGTATCTTCTGACTCAGATGCAACGTGAGACATCTTGCAATATGTAAGAGAAAAAACAACATATAAAGCAAAATTGATCAAATTCCTTAAATGACAGTTTCAGGAATGGGAAAAAATGCCAATAAACAAGCTTCTAGTAACCAGAAGCAAAGAAAAAATGAGACTGAAATAATGTGGAGACAAAAGCGACGCCCATATTTTTTGGCGCCAAATAATACGCCCACATTGTTTGGCGCCTAAATGCTTTTTGGCGCCAAAAATGACGCCACATCCGGAACGCCGACATTTTTGGCGCAAAAGGACGTCAAAAAATGAAGCAACTTCCGGCGACACGTATGACGCCGGAAACAGAAAAGATTTTTTGCGCCAAAAAAGTCCGCGCCAAGAATGACGCAATAAAATGAAGCATTTTCAGCCCCCGCGAGCCTAACAGCCCACAGGGAAAAAAAAGTCAAATTTTTAAGGTAAGAAAAAATGATTGATTCAAACGCATTATCCCAAATATGAAACTGACTGTCTGAAAATAAGGAATTTTGAACATTCTGAGTCAAGGCAAATAAATGTTTGAATACATATATTTAGAACTTTATATATAAAGTGCCCAACCATAGCTTAGAGTGTCACAGAAAATAAGATTTACTTACCCCAGGACACTTATCTACATGTTTGTAGAAAGCCAAACCAGTACTGAAACGAAAATCAGCAGAGGTAATGGTATATAAATAAGAGTATATCGTTGATCTGAAAAGGGAGGTAAGAGATGAATCTCTACGACCGATAACAGAGAACCTATGAAATAGACCCCGTAGAAGGAGATCACTGCATTCAAATAGGCAATACTCTCCTCACATCCCTCTGACATTCACTGCACGCTGAGAGGAAAACCGGGCTCCAACTTGCTGCGGAGCGCATATCAACGTAGAATCTAGCACAAACTTACTTCACCACCTCCATAGGAGGCAAAGTTTGTAAAACTGAATTGTGGGTGTGGTGAGGGGTGTATTTGTAGGCATTTTGAGGTTTGGGAAACTTTGCCCCTCCTGGTAGGAATGTATATCCCATACGTCACTAGCTCATGGACTCTTGCTAATTACATGAAAGAAATATTAACCTCTAATCTGACCCCCCCTACACCACCGCCACCTATATTAAATGTATTACCCCCTAAACCTAAGTCTAACCCTAACACCCACTAACTTAATTATTATTTAAATAAATATAAATAATATTAATATTATTAACTAAATTATTCCTATTTAAAACTAAATACTTACCTATAAAATAAGCCCTAAGATAGCTACAATATAATTAATAAATACATTGTAGCTATTTTAGGATTTATATTTATTTTACAGGTAACTTTGTATTTATTTTAACTAGGTACAATAGCTAACTATTTAATAGCTACCTAGTTAAAATAATTACAAAATTACCTGTAAAATAAATCCTAACTTAAGTTACAAATACACCTAACACTACACTATCAATAAATTAATTAAATAAATTAACTACAATTATCTAAAATAAAATACAATTAAATAAACTAAACTATATTACAAAAAAAAAAGCCAATCGGAATTAAGGTAGGAAAAATACGATTGGTTGATTTAATCAGCCAATCGGATTGAACTTCAATCCGATTGGCTGATTAAATCAACCAATTGGATTTTTCCTACCTTAATTCCAATTGGCTGATAGAATCTTGGATGACGTCATTTAAAGGACCAGCCATTCGTCGGCCTAGAAGGATGTTCCGCGTCGGATGGATGAAGATAGAAGATGCCGCTTGGATGAAGATGTCTGCCGGTCCGGATGTCCTCTTCTGCCCGGATAGGATGAAGACTTCTGCCGGTCCGGATGACCACTGGTGCCCGGCTGGGTGAAGACGGCTCAAGGTAGGGTGATCTTCAATAGGGTAGTGTTAGGTTTTTTTAAGGGGAGATCAGGTGGGTTTTAGAGTAGGGGTGTGTGGGTGGGGGGTTGTAATGTTGGGGGGTTGTTCTTTTTTTTACAGGTAAAAGAGCTGATTACTATGGGGCAATGCCCCGCAAAAGGCCCTTTTAAGGGCTATTTGTAAATTAGTATAGGGTAGGGCATTTTATTATTTTGGGGGGCTTTTTTATTTTATTAGGGGGCTTAGATTAGGTGTAATTAGATTAAACTTCTTGTAATATTTTTTATTTTTTGTAATTTAGTGTTGTTTTTTTTGTAATATAGTTTAGTTTATTTAATTGTATTTTATTTTAGATAATTGTAGTTAATTTATTTAATTAATTTATTGATAGTGTAGTGTTAGGTGTATTTGTAACTTAGGTTAGGATTTATTTTACAGGTAATTTTGTAATTATTTTAACTAGGTAGCTATTAAATAGTTATTAACTATTTAATAGCTATTGTAGCTAGTTAAAATAAATACAAAAGTTACCTGTTAAATAAATATAAATCCTAAAATAGCTACAATGTAATTATTAATTATATTGTAGCTATCTTAGGGTTTATTTTATAGGTAAGTATTTAGTTTTAAAAAGGAATAATTTAGTTAATAATATTAATATTATTTATATTTATTTAAATAATAATTAAGTTAGTGGGTGTTAGGGTTAGACTTAGGTTTAGGGGGTAATACATTTAATATAGGTGGCGGCGGTGTAGGGGGGGTCAGATTAGGGGTTAATATATTTCATGTAGGTGGAGGCGGTGTAGGGGGGTCAGATTAGAGGTTTATATATTTAATGTAGGTGGCGGCGGTGTAGGGGGGTCAGATTAGAGGTTTATATATTTAATGTAGGTCGCGGCGGCGGTGTAGGGGGGGGGTCAGATTAGAGGTTTATATATTTAATGTAGGTGGCGGCGGTGTAGGGGGGTCAGATTAGGGGTTAATAAATTTAATGTAGGCGGCGGCGGGGCCCGGATACGGCGGTTTAGGGGTTAAACAATTTATTTAGTGGCGGCGCGGTCCGGGAGCAGTGGTTTAGGGTTTAAACACTTTATTTAGGTGCGGCGGGGTCCGGGAGCGGCGGTTTAGGGGTTAAACACTTTATTAGGTATTGCGGTGGGAGATTGCGGTTGACAGGTAGATAGGCATTGCGCATGCGTTAGGTTTTTTTTGCAGACATTTTAGGGAGTTACGGTGTTCCCATACTCAGCGCAAGGACTGCTACGGCAGTCACGTAAGGTCTTGCGCTGGATATTGGATACCAAATTGCACGGGATTTATATGTTAGTCTATGGGGGAAAAAAACTACGTCCGACGGGTGAAATATATGTGCTGCATTTATATGTGGCGCTGTATATAGGATACCAAACCCGCGCAAAAACCGGGGTCGTTGGCTTTTGCCGGCGACGCTGCATATCGGATGGGGCCCATGATCTCATTTGTTTCATACTCTTGATATTCTTTTCTTAAAAGCATATCTAGATAGGCTCAGTAGCTGCTGATTGGTGGGTCCACATAGATGCTTTGTGTGATTGGCTCACCCCTATGCATTGCTATTTCTTCAACAAAGGATATCTAAAAAATAAAACAAATTAGATAATAGAAGTAAATTTGAATGTTGATTAAAATTACATTCTCTAACTGAATCATGAAAGAAAATTTTTGGGTTTAGTGTCCCTTTAACTTTATGCCAGGAAAATCCATGCTCTTCACACCAGAATAAGTAGGTTCTCCACACCTTATGATAGATGCGACGAGTAACTAGTTTACGAGTTTGAATGAGAGTATCAATAACTCTCTCTTGGCTAGGACTAAGCATTCAATCTCCACGCAGTCAGCCTCAGAGAATCTAGATTATGATGAACAAAAGGACCTTGTTCCAGCAGATCCCTGCAACAAGGTAACTTCCAGGGAGGAGATGATGACATCCCCACCAGTTCCGCGAACCACATCCTTCGTGGCCATGATGGAGCAATCAGTATCACTGATGCCTGCTACTGCTTGATGCGGGCTACTACACGAGGAAGGAGTAGGAACAGTGGGAAGAGATAAATTAGACTGAACCTCCAAGGCACTGCTAATGCATCTATTAGCTCTGCCTGAGGATCCCTGGAACTCGACCCATATCTGGGTAGCTTGGTATTGAGATGGGACACCATGAGATCCATCTCTGGGGTCCCCCACCTGTTGCATATCTCTGCAAACACTTCAGGATGGATAGACCATTCCCCCGGATGAAAGGATTGTCCACACCCGGTATGTGGATCGCTGACAGCAAACAGCAGTGGGTCTCCACCCACTCCAGAGTCTGAGATACTTCCCTCATTGCTAGGGAGCTTCTTGTTACCCCCTGGTGGTTGATGTTATATTGTCAGATTGCAATCTGATAAACTGGGCCGAATCCAGAAGGGGCCAAGCCTTCAGAGCACCGAAGATAGACTGAAGTTCCAGAATGTTGATCGGGAGACAGCATTCCTCCTGAGTCCACAGGCCCTGTGCCTTCTTGGCACCCCAAACAGCTCCCCATCCTTATAGACTTGCGTCCGTAGTCACAATCTCCCAGGATGGTCTTAAGAAGGATGTCCCTCAGGACAGATGATCTGGACAGAGCCACCAAGAAAGCGATTCTCTCATCCGGTTGTCCAGAGAAATATGTTGAGACAGATCTGAATGATCGCCGTTCCACTGCCTCAGCATGCACAGTTGCAACGGCCTGAGATGGAACCTGGCAAAGGGAATTATGTCCATGCTGGACACCATGAGACCAATCACATCCATACACTGAGTCACAGAGGGCCTTAAGGAAGTCCAGAGGGCAAAACATGCCGAAGCTAGTTTGCAACGTCTCTGGTCTGTTAGAAATATCATCATGGCAATGGCTAGAAGAGCCCCTAGAACCTTTGTAAAAATTCTTGGAGCAGTAGCTAGACCAAACGGAAATGCAATGAACTGGAAGTGCTGGTCCAGGAATGCAAACCTTAGGAACTGGAAGTAGTACTTGTGGATTGGATTGTGAAGGTAAGCATCCTTCAAGATCTATAGTGGTCATGAACTGTCCTTCCTGAACAAAGGGAATGATGGACGTTATTGTCTCCATTTTGAACGATTGTACATTTAGAAATTGGTTTAAGCACTTTAGGTCCAGAATCGGGAGAAAAGTTTCTTCCTTCTTTGGGACCACAAAGGATTGAATAGTACCCCAAACCTCTTTCTGCGATAGGTACCGGGACAATGACTTCTAAGGAGGACAGATCCCGCACGCACCCCAGAAAGTCTTCCCTCTTTTCTGGTCTGAAAGACAGGATTGAGAGAAGAAATCTGCCCTTGGGTGGATGAGACTTCAAACCTATCTTGTATCCCTGAGGTATGACCTCCAGTACCCATGGATCCTGCACGTCTCTGAACCAAGTGTCTGAAAAGAGCGACAGTCTGCCCCCTACATGATCCAGAGCCGGATCGGGGGACACCCCTTAATGCTGATTTAGTCTCGGCAGACTTCTTGCTCTGCTTGGACTTATTCCAGGACTGAGCTGGCTTCCAAGTACTCTTGGTTTGCTCGGGCTTAGCGGAGGACTGCTGTCATTGGGATTTATCAGAATGAAAATGGGAAACTTGTCCCTTAGACTTGATCTTTTTATTTTGTCCCTGTAACCGTGGAGATAATGAAGTCCAGGCCTGGACCAAATAAAATCTTTCCCTTAGGGGGGCGTGGCTAGGAAGCAGCCAAACTGAGACGCAAAAACTGGGAGCTCCTCACATGCCATAAATATTTTATCCACTATTTCACCACAGTGGCGTCACTAGGGTTGGTGTCACCCGGTGCGGTAAGTTATGGTGTCACCCCCCCCCCCCCAGAAAGCAGACACACACAAAAACACAGGCACACACACATACAAACACTCAGACACACTTAAAAACATACTCAGATGCACACACAAACACTCGGAAACACTCAGACACACACACAAAAACACACACACAAAAACACTGAGACACACACACACACAAAAACTCAGACACACACTTACAAAATATGTAAACTGCACTGCATTAATTATAAAGCTCATGCCTAGAGCTGCTCCCTGGCTCAGCAGACCATCAAATGAAAGATAAACAGAGCACTCTAAAAATAAATCACTAAAGAAAAGTTTTAGGTGCAAACTATGAAAATTCTGCTCTCTGACTCTGTTCCAAGCCTGTCAGTGCACAGCCCCGGGCCGCGTGCCTACCGCTTCTTATGGCCAATCACCTCTGCACTCTGCCCACCCCCAGACCCCCCGCCCGCCCTCCTACCTGTTCAGTGTGCACTTAGTGTACCATAACCGTAATGGTCTGGTGGGCATCATACTTGGCTCCTTCATTTTAAAGACAGTGTCAAACAGTCATGCGGTCAGGTGCCAGGCATCCCCTCATGATTTGCCAGTTCCCGTTTAGAGAGACAGCACAGCAGTGAGTGACTCCACTGCTCCACATGTCACTGAGCAGTGAGCACAGATAGGCAGGCAGGTTTAGGCTAGCAGCGCAACTTTGCAAGCCCCACGGCATGCCCACAACATTCATAGCGAAATTGGGCAGGGGAGAAGCAAAGTACAAACAAGCAAAAGCAGCCGGGAAAACTATTTGTTGAAATTGCAGCACTGGCTCAAGGGGCAAAAAAATTGTGTGTCTACAACTTCCCCAGTCCCACCAATGTTCACAAATGCCAGCCCCTCTAATAAAAAAAAAATCTATGCATCTCAACATTGTATTTCTTTGAATTTCAATAAAATTTAAAAAAAAAAAAAAAAAAAAAAAAAATTTTTTTTTTTTTTTTTTTTTTTTGGTGTCACCCCCTAGTGACGCCACTGTTTCACCATTTTAGAGGCATCGCTATTCTAACTATAGTGCATAAACTACAACAGAAACTTCTGCATCGCTGGATGTAAATATTGCATAAACTTTTCGATTGGGAGCCTTAATTTGGATCAATGAAGATTCCAGCTGCGGCCCTCATATTGTCTATCAACTACCCCCCCCCCCGGTCACCCAGGCAAAACAGTTCAAACTACGCTACAACATCTTCTCGCTTTTAATTTGAAGATGGAGGAAGCCAGGAGCACAATACAACAACTACTAAAACGCTTTGACCAAAGGATGAGTAAGAGATTAGAAAATCTTATGTCCCTTGTGAGACACAAACGTTCCAAAAAACAGAAGTAACGGAGACTAGAGCAGCAACCACTAATGAGACTAAGGTACACTTATATAGATTACAGGATAACGAGACTAAGGTACACTTATATAGATTACAGGAGGAGAGAGATCCTGATGGCGGATTGCTGCATGTGGTGGAAAAACCTGGATCTCCTAACATGACTCCATTAATGGGGGTATGTGGCCGGTCCCCTTAAGGAAGATGGACGCCATTTTGACATGCAGCAGGAGTTAATCGTAGAGAATCAGATGCAACCTATCACTACACGGTACACTTCAGTTGAGGAGACATTGGATGGTGAGGTTAAGAGCAGCATGAACTTGCCTACAGCCTTTTGCACTCAGCATGAAGTCTCTATCACAACCCTCTAGGACTTGTACAAGGTGCACAGTATCCCACTGGGATCTCAGAGGAGGAGAACCCTCAAGTTACTTACTTACTCACGTAAAGAATCTCATGGATGGGCTAATTTTGCAGAGACTATGCGCAGTTTGTGGACTTGGAGGAGAAGCCGTTGCATCTGATGTTTACATAGCCTCCTTTCTACCATTAAGCCGAGTTGGCATAGGCTAGATATACAAGTCAATAATGATAATGGAAGATGACCTGGAACAGGATGCCCTGTTGTGTGTGAACTTCTTGTATATGCTTTTGCCCTATGCTCCTGATCAATATCTTAACTAAGTCCCTGCCTGTAGCAAACCATTTTTTTTTTATATGTTACACGTCCTCAAGTACTCATCCCTTAGCCTTGTTTCAGTGCTGCTTATTTATAGGTCACATAATATTGAGCACAGGAGTCTATATAACTATAACTTAGGTTGTCCCTCCTACCTCTTTAAGTCTCACACCTAAAATCCATGAGTCCAGCATATTCTTGTTTGAGTAGCACTAATGCATATACTTACCCAAGGACAGTGGTGTTGGAATCACATAGACTTATATGCCATTATTTGTAATACTCAAAATTAGTAGGTTTAGTATAGGGCTCTGTAACCCATACATTGCCACCTATTAGACTTCCTGAGTTTCCTGAATAAAGATTATTTACTAGCACTATATATACCTTAACATCACCCAGTATTCGCAAATAAACTCACAATCTGATAAATAGCATTATAACTCTCTAATGTATGTAATGGTACCTCTTACAATATGTGACATCAGGTATTTGTGTTTGCTTGATACAGTTTAATAGTGGCATTCATAATAACCTCATATTTTTTTATGTGTTATGCAGATATCCAGTGGTACAATTTTGCTAGTATGCTTCAATATATTCAGGAGAGAGGTTCCTGAACTATCCAAAACAGAAAGACGCTCTAAATAACATAAATTATTATGCTTACCTGATAATTTCATTTCCATCTGTGGGAGGAGAGTCCACTGCTTCATTCATTACTTGTGGAAATTAAGAACCTGGCCACCAGGAGGAGGCAAAGACACCCCAGCCAAAGGCTTAAATACCTCCCCCACTCCCCTCATCCCCCAGTCATTCTGCCAAGGGAACAAGGAAAATTAGGAAAAATATCAGGGTATAAATGGTGCCAGAAGAATTAATTCAATTTAGGTCCGCCCACCGGAGCAAACGGGCGGGAGCAGTGGACTCTCCTCCCACAGATGGAAATGAAATTATCAGGTAAGCATAATTTGTTTTCCATCTTAATGGGAGGAGTGTCCACTGCTTCATTCATTGCTTGTGGGAACAAATACCCAAGCTGTAGAGAACACTGAATGAAAAAAACGGGAGGATATAAAAGGG
This sequence comes from Bombina bombina, assembly GCF_027579735.1. Taxonomy (NCBI): domain Eukaryota; kingdom Metazoa; phylum Chordata; class Amphibia; order Anura; family Bombinatoridae; genus Bombina; species Bombina bombina. The sequence continues at coordinate 706,898,689 of NC_069501.1, read as the reverse complement.
AGGCAGACCCTATACTGAGGGCACCACAGCCTGCAGAACCTTTCTCCCAAACACAGCTTCCGCCGAAGCAAAAACATCAAATTTGTAACATTTTGCAAAAGTATGTAAGGAAGACCCAGTAGCCACCTTACAAATCTGCTCCACAGATGCCTTGTTCTTAAAGGCCCAAAAAGAGACCACAGGCCTAGTTGAGTGAGCCGTAATCCTCTGAAGAGGCTTATGTCCCACTGTCAAACAGATAATGCTCCTCAACCAAAAGGACAAGTGAAGTGGAAGAGGCCCTCTGCCCCTATGCTTCCCTGAATACACCACAAACAAAGATGAAGTCTGTCTGAAATCCTTCGTGGTCTGAAGGTTAAACTTCAAGGCTCGAACCACATCCAAGTTATGAAGCAACTTTTCCTTAGGCGAAGAAGGGTTAGGACACAAAGAAGGAACTACTATCTCCTAAATGATGTTCCGAAATGACACCACCTTGGGAAGAAATCCCAACCCAGTGCGAAGCACAGCCTTATCGGCGTGAAAAAACAGGTAAGGGGGTTCATGTTGCAAGGCCGCTAACTCAGAGACTCTGCGAGCCAATGCAATAGACAGAAGAAACAGAACCTTCCAGGAAAGATTCTTAATGACAAGAGCATGCATAAACTCAAATGGAGCCCTCTGCAAAACCTTAAGAACCAAGTTCAAGCTCCAAGGAGGAGCCAAAGGTCTAAAAACCGGTCTGATTCTGGACAGAGCCTGAACATAGGACTGAATATCAGGAAGCTCCACTAGCTTCTTGTTTAACAAACTGATAAGGCCAAAATCTGTCCCTTTAAGGAACTAGCAGCAAGGCCCTTTCCAAACCATATTGAAGAAAGGCCAGAATCCTGGATACCCTAATCTTATGCGAGGCATATCCATGTTCCCCACATCAGGATAAATAGGTCCTTCACACCTTATAATAGATGCGATGAGTGAGCGGTTTCCTGGCCTGAATGAGTGTGTCAATCACTCTCTCCGAGAACCCTCTCTTGGCCAAGGTGATTTTGGTGGAGCACCAGCAGATCCCTTCGACAAGGTAACCTTCATGGAGGAGATGACGACATCCCTACCAGATCCGCAAACCACGTCCTCCGTGGCCACAACGGAGCAATCAGAATGGTTGAAGTCCTGTTTGATGCAGGCCACCACTTGAGGGGGGAAGTGACAACGGTGGAAATATGTAAATTAGATTTAATGCCCAAGGAACCGCCAAGGCATCTATCAGTTCCACCTGCGGATCCCTGGACTGCGACCCGTATCTGGGCAGCTTGAAGTTGAGTCTAGACACCATGAGGTCTATCTCCGGCGTCCCCCATCTGTTGCAGGTCTCCGTAAACACTTCGGGATGGCGAGACCATTCCCCCGGATGAAACTATTGTTTGCTGAGAAAATCCGCTTCCCAGTTGTCCACACCCAGAATGTGGATCACTGAGAGTGAACAGTTGTGGGTCTCTGCCCATTCCAGAATCCAAGATTCTTCCCTCATGGCAAGGGAGCTTCTCGTCCCCCCCCTGATGGTTTATGTAAGCCACCAGGGTAATGTTGTCTGACTGGAATCTGATGAATCGGGAAGACCCCAGGGGGGATCAAGCCCTTAGAGCATTGAATATCGCTCGAAGTTCCAGAATATTTATCGGTAGAGTTGACTCCTCTCGAGTCCACTTGCCCTGTGTGTCTGGCACCCCAAACAGCTCCCCATCCTGATAGACTTGCTCACGTGGTAACAATCTCCCAGGATGGCCTCAAGAAGGATGTCCCCTGGGAGAGCTGTCCTGGACGGATCCACCAAGAGAGGGATTCCCTCACTCGGTTGTCCAAAGATATATGTTAGAATAGATTAGAGTGATCGCCGTTCCATTGTCTCAACATGCATAACTGAAGAGGTCTGAGATGAAACCTGGCGAATGGAATGACATCTATGCTGGATACCATGATCCCAATCACCTCCATACACCTGGCCACAGATGGCCTTGAGGAGGACTTAAGGGCAAGACAGCTGGATGCAATCTTGGCACATCTCTTGTCTGTCAAGAATATCTTCATGGATATGGAATCTATTATCATACCCAGGAACACCCTGTTGCTGGGGACCAGAGAACTCTTTCCCTTGTTTATCTTCCATCTGTGGCATCGAAGGAGAAGAAGAAGAGCCCTCGAGTGCTCCTCCCCAAGACTGCAGGATGGAGCCTGGACCAGAATATCATCCAGGTAAGGAGCCACCGCAATACCTCTGGCTCTTGCTACCGCGAGCAGCGCTCCCAGAACCTTCATAAAGACTCTTGGGGCAGTTGCCAGACCGAATGGTAGGGCCACAAACTGGAAGTGTTGGTCCAAAAAAGCGAACCTGACGTGTATGGGCACGTGAAGGTTAGCATCCTTCAAGTCTATTGTTGTCATAAATTGCCCCTCTTGAACTAGGGGCTGAATTGACCTGATCATCTCCATATTGAACGATGAGACTGACAAGAACTTGTTGATGCACTTTAGGTCCAGAATTGGGAGGAATGTGTCCTCCTTCTTTGGGACCACGAAAAGGTTTAAATAGTACCCTAGACCCCTTTCTGCTAGAGGTACTGGAATGATTAAGCCATCTTCACGGGCACTGGGAAGGTCTGAGGCACCACCCTGTCCTCGTAAACCCTATCTAGTTTAGGGATCGAAGGTTCCTCCAGAAGTTTCAGTTCCGGGACCTCCAACGTAGCAAGCACTTCACTAAAAAGAGCAAATGCTCCATTAATCGGAGGTTTTGAAGACGCCGATTCCGTCCCAGAGAGGACCCCCGACGACGAGTCGGAGGCGTCATCAGAAAATCTCTCAGGCTGAGAGACATCCTCGTCATCGGACAATCTCTCAGGCTGAGAGACATCCAACAGAGTAGATGACCCCTGGGACGGAAGACTATGTCTTTCCCTTTGCTTGCGCATCAGAGGGCATGGTAGGGCATGGAAAGCCGCAGAAACTGCTTCTTGCAACTGGGCAGAGAAATCTGGTGGCCACGAGCTCCCTCCCGCGGGAGGATCAGTAGGGCCTTGGGGAGCTACATGTGTAATCGGAGATGAATGTTGGGTGATGAACGCACCTCGCGGGACGAAGAACCCTCAGAGGTGGACGGCTCAGTAGTACTAAATATACTATTCATTTTAGATATTGCAATCTTATCAAAGCATGTGGAGCACAGTTGAGCAGGTGGATCAACCTGAACCTCTTCACAATAAACACAGGTATTAGATTTAACCAAAGAGTATCCTCTAACATATCAGAGTCCTCTATAGCTTACGCCTTTAATACGGACTAGATAGATTAAATGGCACCTTTTATACACCAATGGCCGGGGCACTCACCACCTCCTATGACCTTGACCACAGAGAAACCGTTACGTCTCCCGCAATAGCCGATCAAGAAAGAGGAAGAGGCCACACCCGGTCACATGGAGTGCCATGCAGGACCGCCCCTGCACTATAGAAAAAACGCGTCAAAAGGAGGATGCGCCGATATTACGCCCGATTGTTCACACATTGCTAGAGCCTCATCTCACACATTACATAGCATCAAACACTATAAAATATTTTGCATAAATCCCCCCTGTTCAATAATCCCCTTTCCAGAGATATTAATATATATTATAGTCATATTAACCCATGATTCTATACAGATAAAAGGAGACACACTGTGACCCTGTCTTCTTGCGTTATCATATGTGTATAAAATGAAACGATCTTACCAGAATCTATGCCGTGGAACAGGAACACGGCCCTTCAAGTGTGACAGGTTAGTAGCATCGCTCCAGACATGGACTTGAGAGAATAAAGCAGGCAGTGAAACTCGTCAACGCTGATTGCTTTAGGAGTTGTTAAAGGGACACTGAACCCAAATTTTTTCTTTCGTGATTCAGATAGAGCATGACATTTTAAGCAACTTTCTAATTTACTCCTATTATCAAATTTTCTTTATTCTTTTGGTATCTTTATTTGAAATGCAAGAATGTAAGTTTAGATGTCGGACCATTTTTGGTTAACAACCTGGGTTGTCCTTGCTGATTGGTGGATAACTATTCATCCACCAATCAAAAAGTGCTGTCCAGAGACTGAACCAAAAAAAAAGCTCAGATGCCTTCTTTTTCAAATAAAGATAGCAAGAGAACGAAGAAAAATTGATAATAGGAGGAAATTAGAAAGTTGCTTAAAATTGCATGCTCTATCTGAATCACAAATCTGAATCATGATTAAAGGGTTCAGTGTTTCTTTAATCATGAGTCGGGATGGTTTTGCAGAACTTCCCCTGCTTTTTCGGACTCTAACTTTCACCCATGCTCTCACTGAGAGGCTGACAGGACTACTTAAAACTCCAGTCCCATTTTCCCATTTCAAAGATTACTACCCTCCATAAGAGACTACTCCAATCTTCCGACACTTTTCTGCCAAACTCCTGTGATGAAAGGCAAATAATGACTGGGGGAGGTATTTAAGCCTTTGGCTGGGGTGTCTTTGCCTCCTCCTGGTGGCCAGGTTCCCAATTCTCACAAGTAATAAATGAAGAAGTGGACTCTCCTCCCATTAAGATGGAAATTACCTTTTACTGTTGTTATAACTATTGAGGTTATGTGGGGAAGTACTTCTATATACTGTATATATATATATATATATATATATATATATATATATATATATATATATATATATATATATATATATATGTATTACAGGTTACTATTATAAGTTTTCTCCCCCATTTTAAATCTTACGTCTTAAGGTTATACTCTAACAGTTCATGTGCTGTTAGTTTTACTAAATCCTTGCTAAGTCCCTGTCGTGGGCACATGGGTCCTTAATGATAATTATATTGGTTGGGATATGTACTCTTGATCTACTACATGCTTGCTCTCTATATCCTATACATTTTTCAGCACTCACCTCTTAGTCTGGATTTAGTACTGCTTATTCATATGTCACATTATGATGAGCAAAGTAGCCACAGCAAATTATAACTCACGATTCCCCTGCTATTTCCTTACTTCTTGCATCTAAATATCATGAGCCTAACATATTTTTATCTACGTAACACAAATGCATACACTTAATCCATGATTAGTAAATATAATGGTTTTGGAACTACATAGAATTACCTGCCATCATTTTTATTATTCTGAGCAGTCGATATAGTACAAGGCTATGATCCCATCCACTGCTGCCTACTAGACTTCCTGAATAATCAGAATAAAGATCAGCTACCAACACTATCTTTGTCTCAATGTCACCCTATATCCGCAAATAATCTTATAAACTGACATTTAACTCTATAACTATCTAATTCCTGGTACCCCCTACAAAATGTGACATCAGCTATCGGTATTCGTTTGTCATAGTTCAGCATTAGAGCTTGCTGTTATCTCAAACTCTAATGTGCTATGTAGCTGTCCAGTATCACAATTTTGCTAGGACGTTTTAAAGTTTACAGAGGAAAGGTTTCTGAATTATTCCAGATAGATTGATACTCTAAATATTATCTCTTACTGTTGTTATAACTTTTAGGCCTATATAGGGAAGAGCTTGTATTTATATTACTGGTTTCTATGACAGGCTTCCTCCCCCATCTTAAGTCTTAAGGTTATCTTCTAACATTACATATTTTGTTGGTTACACTAAATCCTGAAGTGTTTACCCGCTAAATATCAAACATACTATACACTTGACTGAACCAATATACGTTCATGTTTCAATATTACAGCTTCAATTATATTTTCATACCTACTAAGGATCTCTGATATGACTATTCTACCTTACCAGTTCTACCTGTATCAAAGGTTCCATAAGTGACCAGCTAAATAGTCATTAATGAAAGCTACTAAAAAAGTACAAAATAGAGGTTTCAGAAGCTCATTGGTCAGCAATCATTCTGCTTCTTACCTATATTGTGTTTAACGAAAACTTTGTCATTTATGTTCTGGCATTTACTGTATGTTGTTTTTTTTCTTATGCAAAACCTCAAAAAAAAAAAAAAAGATTATAAAAAATATATATATATATATATATATATCTTTCCCTTAAAGGAGAGAGAAAGAAGTCTGGACTTAGAAGTCATATCCGCAGACCAGGACTTCAGCTAGAGCACCCGACGTGCCTGAGCTGAAAAGCCAGAAGCATTAGCATTTGGGCAAATAATCTGCACGTTTGCATCACAGATAAAATAATTAGCAATTCTCAAGGTCTTAATTCTTTTCTAGATTACGTTGAGAGGACCCTCCACCTCGATTAAATCCGATAAGGAGTCGCACCAGTAGGTAGCTGCTCCAGCAACCGCGGCCACAGCTGCTGCCGGTTGAAACAAATATCCTGTATGTTGAAATATTTTTCTTAGAAGAGTTTCCATCTTTTTATCCATCGGCTCTCTGAACGACGAGCTATCCTCAAGCGTGGAGATAGCGCCATCCACCTTAGGGACGGAACCTCACAACTCCAATTGTGAGTCCGGGACCGGGAATAATTTTTTAAAGGAAGATGAAGGGGAAAAGGAAGATCCAATTCTGTCCCATTCGTTCTTAATAATGTTCGCCATCTTTACAGGCACAGAAAAAGTTAAATGCACTACCCTGTCCTCGTAAACTAGGTCTAATTTAGGAATCAAAGGTTCATCAGGCAGCTTGGCCTCTGGAACCTCTACTGTAGACAGGACTTCATTTAGAAGAAAACGTAAGTTTTCAATCCTAAATCTAAAGGCTGGTTCCTCCGCAGCAGGAGGCTTAGAGGCAGCAGACTCCGTCCCAGAAAGTTCATCCTCTGAAGCCTCAGAGTGGAACTCATTCTTGGATAACTGAGACAGAGCAGTAAAATCCAATAAATTACATGATGACCCCGGGGCAGGACAGCTAGGATTAACCTTTCGCTTGCATTTAGCAGGGTGGGGGTAAAGCACTGAGGGCCGCAGACACCGCTGCTTGTAACTGCGTGTTAAAATCTAGCGGTAAATGGCCTCCTCCAGATGGAGGATTAAGCCTGCTACGGGAAGCTGCGTGTGTAGAAGGAGATGAATGTTAGTTATGCACCTCATGGGACGGCAAGTCCTCAGAGGTGGACGGCTCAGTGGTACTAAAAGGGTTAAACCTTCTTTGACCGAATAACGTTGTCAAGGCATGTGGAACATAACTGAGAGGGCGGGCATACCAAAGCCTCCTCACAATATAAACAGGTATTACTATTTGGAACAGAGGGAGTACCCTCTAATACAGAGCTTTCCAAACTTTTCATGTTGGTGACACACTTTTTAGACCTACATCATTTTGTGACACAGTAATTCAGTTGTACTAGCAAACAGGAGGTTAAACTAACTTGTTTTAAGAGATAAGGACACATACATAAATTATATAATAACAAAATGTATTTACAAGTAACAGTATGTATGTGCAAGAATTAAAAAAAAGTTTAATAACACCAATAGCTACTTACTATTTTAATGGAATGTATGAGGTTGATGGGATGAACAGTTTCTGAATATTTGGTGGAATATTAGATAAAGACACTCGCATTTCATCAGCAAGCATTTTTAAGCTTCCACTTCCTATCCATATATCAAGAGCAGGAGCAGCAATGCACTACTGGGAGCTAGCTGCAACAAAAAAAACAAAACACTTTGAATTTTAACTTCAGCTCAGCGTTTAAGCTGCCGCCCTCAGAGCTCTGTGAGTCAGACTGACTACTGCCCACGCTGCAAACACACTGCTGTCCCACTCACTGACTACACATACAGTCACAAGCCGATTGAGGAAACTACACGTGCAGTCACGAGCCGATGTGCCGCCAATGAGAATAGTTTCAGTTCCCACTGAGCTGCGTCAATAGGTTAAGATGATCTGTGACCCACTAGGTATCAATCACATGTCAACCATGTGATATGCGTAGCAGGCAGGTGGAAAGTCAGAATCCAAAAAAGAATTTAAATTAAAACAAATTTGTGCTGAAGCAGGGACACATCTACAGACTGCTGCCAACACACTAATGTGTCACGACACACAGTTTGGAAAGCACTGCTCTAATATATCATAATCCTCCATACCTTAAGCTAATAACAGCAGGACACAGAAAATAAGCGATCTTTATTTCTAAAAAAACAGCACCTTTATACTCCCAATGGCTGAGGCACTCACCACCTCCTAGACCCAGACAATACAGAGAAAGAGTCTTCTCCGACAGCTAGATCGGTCAGGAAATAGGAAATGAAAGCAAGATCATTCCCGGTCACATGGTGCGCAAGGCAGGACTGCCCCTGCTATGAGAAAAAGTGCGCCAAGCTACACAGCACTCAAAGTGAAAGTAAAAACCTGTATGTTCCAGCCACATAACAAACAGCCTATGAGCCCAATAAAAACTCACACATAAAGCAGCATAAAATCAAAGCATCACATTTGATTAATCCCCACTGTTCAATATTCCCCCTCAGGAGATATTAACCCATTATTCTATTAAGATAAAAGAAACCAATACTGTGACCCTGTCTTCTAGCGTTTTCAACCTATGAAAAAATTGAAACAATCTTACCAGAATCCATGCTGTGGAACAGAAACATAGCCTCTCAAGTGTGACAGTTTTGTAGCATCGATCCTGACATGGACTTGAGTGAGAAAACAAGCAGGCAGTGAAACTCGTCAACACTGATTGCTTAGGAGTTAACAGGCTGGATGGGTTCGCAGAAAGACTCTCCCTGCATCTCCAGACTCTAACTTTCGTCAATGCTCTCACTGAGAGGCTGACAAGACTACTTAAAACTCCAGTCCCATATCGAAGGGCAGATACCCTTCCTAAGGAACTACTCCAAATCTTCTGACACTTCTCTGCCATCCTCCTGAATCGTTTCAGTACAAACATAAAATCTATGACATAGCCTGTAGACTAATCTTCTACGACTCAGATCATATAATCTAATGTTGAGAGTAGTTGGAGCTTGTTACGCTCACCAAAAAAATTCACAGAAGTCAATAGGTATACCTTAAATGGCGTGTCTTATAACCGATATTGTGATCATATTTTGGTATATTATTCGTCCACTAGGCGGTCCGAGTCACGTCTAGAGGGATATCTGTGTCTGGAAAGAAAAAGTTTTTACCTCAATGTCCCAGTGTTCACAGACCTCTGTGATATCCAATATTCGCCACACGCTTCCAGCATCTCGTGTCCTGTGGGTATCCGGAGGGGTACATGATTCTTTAAGATTTTATCTCTATATAGATATATACACTGGGAGACGTCCCAGCACATATTTTTATTGGTTATTCTGTTTTTAAAGTTTGCATACATTTTTATCTGATTAAAGAACAATTATATTTTTCATAAACTGTGTCCTCTCAACCTTCCATCCTAAGCTTTTATTTAGCGCTGTCTCATATTTGTTTCTTGATGATGATTATGATGACTTGTTGGTGCCAAAGAGAAATTCTACATCAGTTGTTTGGGAATATTTTGGATTCAGAAAAGATGATGTGAAACAGAACCAAGTAATCTGCAAGATTTGTGGAATGAGTGTTGCAACAAAACGAAATAACACAACAAACCTGTTCCAGCACCTTGAAAAGTGGCATAAGAAAATCTTTGATCAATGTATGGCAAAAAAAAACACAGGCAGAGAAAAGACAACACAAAAAAGCTGTGAAGGTAAAGTTGAGCAGAAAGTTCAACAATCAATCATGAAGGCATTTGCAAGCACATCATCACCATATCCAAAGAACTCAAAAAGGCATATAGAAATAAACCAACGTATTATTGCATATTATAATATTAAAGACATTCACAGTTAGTAACGAAGGCTTCAAAAAAATGATACACACACTCGACAAGAGATACCAACTGCCATCTCGCAAATAATTCAGTAGTTGAAATCCCAGAAATGTATGCAAAATGCAAAACTGTAGTTGAATCTGAGATAAAACAATTGGAATACTATATGCAACAACAGATATGTGATCAAGACAAACAATAAAGCCGTATATGAGTTTAACTGTGCACTTGATCAAAAAGAAGATGGCATTAACTCAAGCCCAAGAAAAACTTCAACTGCCAAAGCTTTCACTTATAACAGAGTGCCCAACAAGGTGGAGCTGAAGACAACAGATGGTTTAGAGAGTTTTAGCGCAACAGAGAGTATTGACTCAGGTTCTCTCTGAAGACAGAGAAACCAGACGACATCTGGTTCAACAATGGCAGGACACTGTTGTTCTGGAATCTGTGAGTAAGGCACTGGGTCAATTTCAAGATTTTACAGATGCCCTTTCTGGAGAGAACTACGTCAGTGTATCATATCTGAAACAATTTCTGCATCTATTAAATACAAAGAAACTGGCTCTGGAGGAAGATGATTCTGACCTGACCAAGACACTGAAAATAAATCCAAAATTTGTGAATATATGAATATAAATTATGAAGAATATACTCAAGAACTGATAGATATATGTCATCATTCCTTGATCCACAATTCAAGACAAGCTAGATAAATGTGGATAAAATTCCAAGCATCAGGGCCAGGGTGATGTCTGATATGGCCATTGTATCTGAGCAGCAAGTCGTGCAGGAGCCAAGTCAAGCAATCGGCAGTCCCCCATGCAAAGTAATTGTAAATGTTGTAGAAGATGTAGAAGACACAGTGCCAGCAACTGCAGCAGATGGTCCTCCTCCTTTCAAGAATGAGTCCGCTGCGCCATCTCTGCAACTTGAAGAAGCCATATCATTAGAGCTGAACAGCTACCTGCTTTCTCCCTCCATTGATAGTGAGAAAAATCCTCTGCAATGGTGGAAAATCTACATCAGATAAAGTTTCCCAAATTAAGCAAGCTTGCACAAAAATATATTTGTGTTTCTGCAACTAGTTCACCATCAGAGAGGGTGTTTAGCATTTGAGGAAATCTTTTAAAATTTATGTTATTCTCTGATTTTAAATATATATTAGGAAATAATAATATTATATATAATATATTATGTAACTTATTACATAATATTACTAAATTATTTACTAGTACTACAAATTACAAATCATCAGAATTTCTTCCTGGGCCCTCCTATTACAAGCTCTACAACTTATAATTTGTACTTAATGTGTCACTCACTATGACTAACTAACTCATTGTGATATTGTCAGGTCAAATTACTTCTTGATTCACATTTCCCTCCTGTGTGAAACTGTGCATGCACTTAGTGCACTGACTGCAGTCTGGCTGTAGGAATGGCCAATGCCATAACTAGGGCAGGTTCCAATTTTTTTTATTGTAACTATTCTGTTTTATTTTTGAAAAATGTACTCTTACAGTGCTACTGCTATTAGTTGATGCATGGATGTTAAAAACAGGTTGCAGGATTGACCTTGTCAATGCCACATCCCTCATGTTTTTCTGCTGCATATGCTATTCATTTAGCTGTGTTTGCATTGTACTACATTTACTGTACTTATACACACATCATACTGCTGTAAATTCAGCACTTTCAGATTTCTCAATGCATACACTGCTTCATGTTACTCATACCACAGCTAGACTGACTGCCCAAGAAAACATGGACAATGTGGTAAGAACTCGCCAGCTACTTTCAATTATCTTTGTGTGTCTTGAGTTCACTTGTTTGTATTATGTACTCTAACTGTTCTGTTATGTACTACAGAATAGCTTTGTGATGTAATATGTCAGGCAGTGCAGGATGTCAGGATTGACCATGTCAGTGCCAAATCCCCCCATGTTTGCCTGGACAGTCACTCATCTAAATGAAAATCACATGCAGCAATGTGTGCATTGTACTACCTTTACTGTACTTATAAACAAATCATACTGCTGTAAAGTCAGCACTTTTCAGGTGTCTGCATGCATACACTGCTTCATATGTAACTCATACCACAGCTAGACTGACTGCCTTAAAAAAACATGACAATGTTGTGTGTCAGAAGACCTACAAACTGGCTAGTGTTTAGTTGTAACCACAGCACAGGCAGCTAATTTGATTTTTAACTATTTTGTGGTTTGTATTTTTATGCTCCCATTGAGAAACATGTACATTAAGATTCTGTTGTGTTAAATACATTTTTAACTGAAAAATTAAGGTGTTTTAATCATTTTTAATAAAATCGCAAACCGCAATTTTTTTTTTTTTTTTTTTTAAATCGTGTGTAAAATGCAATTTAGAACACCTTTCAAATTTTTATTGAAGAGTTTATGAAGGTAGGCTCTATAGGGTAGCAGTGTTTGCAGAAAGGTAGAACATTACAAATCGTTTTAAACACTACCACCATATGATACTCTAAACATATGCATGCAATTGAGCCTACCTAAGTATGCTCTTCAACAAGGATAGTTTAAAATGGCATCATGAAAGTTTAAATTTTGACTTTCGTATCTCTAACATTCTACAATAGTTTATCTACTTTTTGAGCACAAATAGGAAGCATGTCATGTCTAAATGATAAAAAGAACAAACAAAACCTCTCTTCTCAGGTGACATTCTAAAATGATCCTCCAGCACTTAGATCCCTAGTAACATTTAAAAAGGCAGATTTTGCTTTACTTCTCCAATGGGCGTTCCCTGCCTTTCTGTGTGTGAAGGAGAGACAAACCCAGTGCAATATTTCTGCTAGCATTTACACTTTGTGCTTTCTATTTTATAATCACTTTACACTTCAGATTAAATTTTATTACATTTAAAACTTTGCACTTTATATTTTGTAAATTATTTTATGTACAGAAGTGTTAGGATTGTGATTTTAAAAATTCTGAGAGCAGACATCACAGAGGCAGAGCTCACTGAATTTTCTAAGAAATGGGGAGGAACCTGGAAATCCCAGAGAGATGCGTTCCATAGAATGTAATAAAGCTCTCAAGGATACAAAATTCCACGTTAGGGAGAAGGTAACTGGAGAACCCCTGGGGCTGATATAAAGGCTCTATTTGCATCAATTCCTAATGAAACAAATGTTTTCACTACAATTTAACTTTGCTTTTGTCTATTTTTGTATATATTATTTAAAATAAGTGTACTAAAAATTAAACAAACTTTACCTGCATACAGCTTGCGAGACAAATCAATGAGACCAGTTGTTTAAAATGCTTACAAAATTTCACAAGACTGATGAGAGAGCTTCTTCAAACATACCTTGGGAGCTCCCCTGTCAGCCCAGGGAACTGCCCCACTCCCTCCCACTTTCCAAAAGTGTGAGTTTTAGTTTGTGATGCAGCAAATTGAGTTATTTGTATCTATAATCAGAAATTTTCAAAGTATGAACCTAATTTGTTTAAAGTAATACAGAAACTTTAAAACAATCAGAATTTGTAAAATCACTTCTAGAGCTTAATCTAAATGTATTAAAATACAAAAAAAAGAGTGCAAAGCTTAAAATGTACACTAGATTTTTCTTTGCATAAATGTTTTGTAGATAATCCCTTTATATAGCCCACCTGGAACAGTTTTTATTTAATAAAAAAAAATATATAAGTTTTGCTTTTTTTTTTTTTTTAGAACATTGTGCTAACCAAGCCTCACAGTTTATACTGAATTTTTAGATCAGTATCTGTGTATATCCTTTGCTATAGTACTGTCTATTTATTACATGCAGTTATATGAAAATTGGTGTATACTCTCCCTTTGAATACAATAATACTGAAAGGACCCAATCTAAAGTGTAAAGTAATTTAAAATACAAAGCACAAAGTACAAGTAACAAACCTCTCATATCATGCAGTATTGCTCTCTCCTTCATATATAGAAATGAGAGAGATCTTGCAGTGCTGGAGAGGTCAGCCATTCTTCTTTTGAATAATTTAGTGAGTTCAGCCCATATAAAGTCTGAACTGCAATTTCTCTACATGACGGAAAACCTTTGAATATCAGGGCCTAAATGAGAAGCAGACGCTGACATATTTGATTAGACAGGTGCACAAATACAGGATAACTGAATATATACAACATATAGAGGACTTGCTTAGACTCTGAATTTACAGGATATTGTATTTGGGTTTTTTTTTTTTTCTTAAAAAACTATAAAATAGATTTTCCCTATTTTTCAGTCCCTAAATTGAAAGTTTTTTTTTAGCAGTCCAACAGCAAATAACAAACAGTATAAACTAAGTATCATTTGCTTTATAATTATATAAAAATATTGCATTACAATTTAAAAAAAAGTCAAATTAATCCAATTTACTTGATGCTTGTTTATAAAATACCAGATCATATTAATAAGAACCCCCCCCCATTGTTTTATTAATTAAATAGTTTTCCCCCAGATTAATTCAGCAAGTGAGTGTGTATGCTTCAATTGTCAGAAGATAACAGCATCCTAGGAACCCATACGGGAACATTAAAACCAAAATTCTCCTAGTTTCTGCCTTCAAGATCCCTGTACTCCTGTATCAAAGCAAAATCCAACGTAATCCAGCACAACAAACAAACAAACAAACAAACAAACAAACAGGTGTGCACGCCCACAGGTCACTTGCAAAAAACCTTTGAATAATACAAAAGTTCAAGAAACGGCAGCACCACCTTGATATGCAATAAATCCTCTTTATTCTGTGTGTAGGAGCAGGTACAAAATGACTGTTTCGGGTCACATACCCTTAGTCATGTCAATTACAACTGTGTATTACAACAACCTTAAATACCTTAACCAGGTGAACTGGCTCCTCCCCTTTAACTATTACTTATATTTATCATGCTGGTTCAATCCAGCTCCCCCTATTGGCAGAGGAGTGAAACTTCAATACTAAATGAAACAAAACACACACATAGATATGTAGCAGGCTAGCCTATCAAAAAATTATTTTTCTGAGGAAAAAACATAATTTATGCTTACCTGATAAATTCCTTTCTTCTGTAGTGTGATCAGTCCACGGGTCATCATTACTTCTGGGATATTACTCCTCCCCAACAGGAAGTGCAAGAGGATTCACCCAGCAGAGCTGCATATAGCTCCTCCCCTCTACGTCACTCCCAGTCATTCGACCAAGGACCAACGAGAAAGGAAAAGCCAAGGGTGAAGGGGTGACTGGAGTATAAATTAAAAAATATTTACCTGCCTTAAAAACAGGGCGGGCCGTGGACTGATCACACTACAGAAGAAAGGAATTTATCAGGTAAGCATAAATTATGTTTTCTTCTGTTAAGTGTGATCAGTCCACGGGTCATCATTACTTCTGGGATACCAATACCAAAGCAAAAGTACACGGATGACGGGAGGGATAGGCAGGCTCTTTATACAGAAGGAACCACTGCCTGAAGAACCTTTCCCAAAAATAGCCTCCGATGAAGCATAAGTGTCAAATTTGTAAAATTTGGAAAAAGTATGAAGCGAAGACCAAGTTGCAGCCTTGCAAATCTGCTCAACCAGAGGCCTCATTCTTGAAGGCCCAAGTGGAAGCCACAGCTCTAGTAGAATGAGCTGTAATTCTTTCAGGAGGCTGCTGTCCAGCAGTCTCATAAGCTAAACGAATTATGCTACGAAGCCAAAAAGAAAGAGAGGTAGCAGAGCTTTTTGACCTCTCCTCTGCCAGAGTAAACGACAAACAGAGAAGACGTTTGTCGAAATTCCTTAGTTGCCTGTAAGTAAAATTTTAGAGCACGGGACTACATCCAGGTTGTGCAGTAGACGTTCCTTCTTCGAAGAAGGATTTGGGCACAAAGAAGGAACAACCAATCTCTTGATTGATATTCCTGTTAGTCACTACCTAGGTAAGAACCCAGGTTTAGTACGCAGACTACCTTATCCGAATGAAAAATCAAATAAGGAGAATCACAATGTAAGGCTGATAATTCAGAGACTCTTCGAGCTGAGGAAATAGCCATTAAAAATAGAACTTTCCAAGATAACAACTTTATATCAATGGAATGAAGGGGTTCAAACGGAACGCCCTGTAAAACATTAAGAACAAGGTTTAAACTCCATGGTGGAGCAACAGTTTTAAACACAGGCTTAATCCTGGCCAAAGCCTGACAAAAGCCTGGACGTCAGGAACTTCTGACAGACGTTTGTGTAACAGAATGGACAGAGCTGAGATCTGTCCCTTTAATGAACTAGCAGACAAACCCTTTTCTAAACCTTCTTGTAGAAAAGACAATATCCTAGGAATCCTAACCTTACTCCAAGAGTAACCTTTGGATTCACACCAATATAGGTATTTACGCCATATCTTATGGTAAATCTTTCTGGTAACAGGCTTCCTAGCCTGTATTAAGGTATCAATAACTGACTCGGAAAACCCACGTCTTGATAAAATCAAGCGTTCAATTTCCAAGCAGTCAGCTTCAGAGAAGTTAGATTTTGATGTTTGAAGGGACCCTGTATCAGAAGGTCCTGTTTCAGAGGTAGAGACCAAGGTGGACAGGATGACATGTCCACCAGGTCTGCATACCAAGTCCTGCGTGGCCACGCAGGTGCTATTAGAATCACTGATGCTCTCTCTTGTTTGATTCTGGCAATCAATCGAGGAAGCATCGGGAAGGGTGGAAAACACGTAAGCCATCCTGAAGTCCCAAGGTGCTGTCAGGGCATCTATCAGGGACTGCTCCTGGATCCCTGGATCTGGACCCGTAACGAGGAAGCTTGGCGTTCTGTCGAGACGCCATGAGATCTATCTCTGGTTTGCCCCAACGTCGCAGTATTTGGGCAAAGACCTCCGGATGGAGTTCCCACTCCCCCGGATGAAAAGTCTGACGACTTAAGAAATCCGCCTCCCAGTTCTCCACGCCTGGATGTGGATTGCTGACAGGTGGCAAGAGTGAGACTCTGCCCAGCGAATTATCTTTGATACTTCCATCATAGCTAGGGAAGCTTCTTGTCCCTCCCTGATGGTTGATGTAAGCTAACAGTCGTGATGTTGTCCGACTGAAACCTGATGAACCCCCGAGTTGTCAACTGGGGCCAAGCCTAGGAGGGCATTGAGAACTGCTCTCAATTCCAGATGTTTATTGCAGGAGACTCTCCTCCTGACTCCATTGTCCCTGAGCCTTCAGAGAATTCCAGACGGCACCCCAACCTAGAAGGCTGCGGTCTGTTGTTACAATTGTCCAGTCTGGTCTGCTGAAAGGCATCCCCCTGGACAGATGTGGCCGAGAAAGCCACCATAGAAGAGAATTTCTGGTCTCTTGATCCAGATTCAGAGAAGGGGATAAGTCTGAGTAATCCCCATTCCACTGACTTAGCATGCACAGTTGCAGTGGTCTGAGGTGTAAGCGTGCAAAGGGTACTATGTCCATTGCCGCTACCATTAAGCCGATTACCTCCATGCATTGAGCCACTGACGGGTGTTGAATGGATGAAGGGTGCGGCAAGCACTTTGAAGTCTTGTTAGCCTGTCCTCTGTCAGGTAAATCTTCATTTCTACAGAATCTATAAGAGTCCCCAGGAAGGGAACTCTTGTGAGTGGAACGATGTGAACTCTTTCTTTTCGTTCACCTTCCATCCATGTGACCTTAGAAATGCCAGTACTAACTCTGTATGAGACTTGGCAGTTTGAAAGCTTGAAGCTTGTATCAGAATGTCGTCTAGGTATGGAGCTACCGAGATTCCCCGCGGTCTTAGTACCGCCAGAAGAGCACCCAGAACCTTTGTGAAGATTCTTGGAGCTGTAGCCAATCCGAATGGAAGAGCCACAAACTGGTAATGCCTGTCTAGGAAGGCAAACCTTAGGTACGGATAATGATCTTTGTGAATCGGTATGTGAAGGTAAGCATCTTTTAAATCTACAGTGGTCATGTACTGACCCTCTTGGATCATAGGTAAAATTGTCCGAATAGTCTCCATCTTGAACGATGGAACTCTTAGGAATTTGTTTAGGATCTTTAAGTCCAGGATTGGTCTGAAAGTTCCCTCTTTTTTGGGAACCACAAACAGATTTGAGTAAAACCCCTGTCCCTGTTCCGATCGTGGAACTGGATGGATTACTCCCATTAACAAGAGCTCTTGTACGCAGCGTAGAAACGCTCTTTCTTTGTCTGGATTGTTGACAACCTTGACAGATGAAATCTCTCTCTTGGAGGAGAGTATTTGAAGTCCAGAAGGTATCCCTGAGATATTATCTCTAGCGCCCAGGGATCCTGGACATCTCTTGCCCAAGCCTGGGCGAAGAGAGACAGTCTGCCCCCCACTAGATCCGATCCCGGATCGGGGGCCCTCAATTCATGCTGTTTTAGGGGCAGCAGCAGGTTTCCTGGTCTGCTTGCCCTTGTTCCAGGACTGGTTAGGTTTCCAGCCTTGCCTGTAGCGAGCAACAGCTCCTTCCTGTTTTGGTGCAGAGGAAGTTGATGCTGCTCCTGCTTTGAAATTACGAAAGGAACGAAAATTAGACTGTCTAGCCTTAGCTTTGGCTTTGTCCTGAGGCAGGGCATGGCCTTTACCTCCTGTAATGTCAGCGATAATCTCTTTCAACCCGGGCCCGAATAAGGTCTGCCCTTTGAAAGGTATATTAAGCAATTTAGACTTAGAAGTAACATCAGCTGACCAGGATTTTAGCCACAGCGCCCTGCGTGCCTGAATGGCGAATCCTGAATTCTTCGCCGTAAGTTTAGTAAGAATGTACTACGGCCTCCGAAATGAATGAATTAGCTAGTTTAAGGACTCTAAGCCTGTCCGTAATGTCGTCCAGAGTAACTGAACCAATGTTCTCTTCCAGAGACTCAATCCAGAATGCCGCTGCAGCCGTGATCGGCGCAATGCATGCAAGGGGTTGCAATATAAAACCTTGTTGAACAAACATTTTCTTAAGGTAACCTCTAACTTTTTATCCATTGGATCTGAAAAAGCACAGCTATCCTCCACCGGGATAGTGGTACGCTTAGCTAAAGTAGAAACTGCTCCCTCCACCTTAGGGACCGTTTGCCATAAGTCCCTTGTGGTGGCGTCTATTGGAAACATTTTTCTAAATATCGGAGGGGTGAGAACGGCACACCGGGTCTATCCCACTCCTTAGTAACAATTTCAGTAAGTCTCTTAGGTATAGGAAAAACCTCAGTACTCGTCGGTACCGCAAAATATTTATCCAACCTACACATTTTCTCTGGTATTGCAACTGTGTTACAATCATTCAGAGCCGCTAACACCTCCCCTAGTAATACACGGAGGTTTTCCAGTTTAAATTTAAAATTTGAAATATCTGAATCCAGTCTGTTTGGATCAGAACCGTCACCCACAGAATGAAGTTCTCCGTCCTCATGTTCTGCCACCTGTGACGCAGTGTCCTGACATGGCCCTAATATTATCAGCGCACTCTGTTCTCACCCCAGAGTGATCACGCTTACCTCTTAGTTCTGGTAATTTAGCCAAAAACTTCAGTCATAACAGTAGCCATATCCTGTAATGTGATTTGTAATGGCCGCCCAGATGTTACTCGGCGCTACAATATCACGCACCTCCCCTCTGAGCGGAGATGCAGGTACTGGACACGTGAGGCGAGTTAGTCGGCATAACTCTCCCCTCGTTGTTTGGTGAAATATGTTCAATTTGTACAGATTGACTTTTATTTAAAGTAGCATCAATACAGTTAGTACATAAATTTCTATTGGGCTCCACTTTGGCATTGCAACAAATGACACAGGTATCATCCTCTGAATCAGACATGTTTAACACACTAGCAAATAAACTTGCAACTTGGAAATACAATTCAATTAGAATAATATTAAAAACGTACTGTGCCTTTAAGAAGCACAGAAGATCTATGACCGTTGAAAATTAATAAATTGAAACAGTTATAGCCTCAATCCTTGTAAACAACACAACTTTAGCAAAGGTTTAATCCCATTAGCAAAGATAACAAATTCTGAAAGCAGGAAAACAAATTACAGAATAAACGTTTTTTATCTCAGTCAACTATAATTCTCACAGCTCTGCTGAGAGAAATTACCTCCCTCAAAATAAGTTTTGAAGACCCCTGAGCTCTGTAGAGATGAACCGGATCATGCAGGGAATACAATGAGTTGCTGACTGAAATATCTGATGCGTAGCAAAAGCGCCAAAAACGGCCCCTCCCCCTCACACACAAGTAGTGAGAGAGAACAGAAACTGTCAGAAAAAAGATTAAGCAACTGCCAAGTGGAAAAATAGTGCCCAAATATTTATTCACTCAGTACCTCAGCAAATGAAAACGATTTTACATTCCAGCAAAAACGTTAAACATAATTTCTAGTTATTAAACAGCTTTATGTATTTCTTACAGTGTAATTCTAGTGAAGTACCATTCCCCAGAATACTGAAGTGTAAAGTTATAGATACATGGACATTATATCGGTATGGCTAGGTTTTTCTCATCAATTCCATTGTCAGAAAATAAAAGCTGCTACATACCTCTATGCAGATTCGTATTCTGCCGCTGTCCCCTGATCTGAAGTTTACCTCTCCTCAGATGGCCGAGAAACAGCCATATGATCTTAACTACTCCGGCTAAAATCATATGCAAAAACTCTGGTAGATTCTTCTTCAAAACTCTGCCAGAGAGATAATAACACACTCCGGTGCTATTTTAAAATAACAAACTTTTGATTGAAGATATAAAACTAAGTATAATCACCATAGTCCTCTCACACATCCTATCTAGTCGTTGGGTGCAAGAGAATGACCTGGGAGTGACGTAGAGGGGAGGAGCTATATGCAGCTCTGCTGGGTGAATACTCTTGCACATCCTGTTGGGGAGGAGTAATATCCCAGAAGTAATGATGACCCGTGGACCTGATCACACTTAACAGAAAGAAACACAAGTTATGCTTACCTGATAAATTTATTTCTCTTGTGGTGTATCCAGTCCACGGATCATCCATTACTTGTGGGATATTCCTCATTCCCAACAGGAAGTTGCAAGAGGACACCCACAGCAGAGCTGTAATATAGCTCCTCCCCTAACTGTCATAGCCAGTCATTCGACCGAAAACAAAGCCGAGAAAGGAGGAACCATAGGGTGCAGTGGTTACTGTAGTTTAAATTAAAAATTACCTGCCTTAAAATGACAGGGCGGGCCGTGGACTGGATACACCACAAGAGAAATAAAATTTATCAGGTAAAGCATAAATTGTGTTTTCTCTTGTAAGGTGTATCCAGTCCACGGATCATCCATTACTTGTGGGATACCAATACCAAAGCTAAAGTACACGGATGAAGGGGAGGGAAAAAGGCAGAACTTAAATGGAAGGAACCACTGCCGTAAAACCTCTCTCTCAAATATAGCCTCCGAAGAAGCAAAAGTATAAAATTTGTAAAATTTTGAAAAAATATGAAGCGAAGACCAAGTCGTCGCCTTGCAAATCTGATCAAATGAAGCCTCATTTTTAAAGGCCCAAGTGGAAGCCACAGCTCTAGTGAATGAGCTGTAATCCTTTCAGGAGGCTGCTGTCCAGCAGTCTCATAGGCTAAGCGGATTAAGCTCTAGTCAAAAAGAAAAAGAGGTTGCCGAAGCCTTTTGACCTCTCCTCTGTCCAGAGTAGACAACAAACAAAGCAGATGTTTGACCGAAAATCTTTAGTAGCTTGTAAGTAAAACTTTAAAGCACGGACCACGTCCAAATTGTGTAACACAAGGATGGAACAACAATCTCTTGATTGATATTCTTGTTAGATACCACCTTAGGTAAGAACCGAGGTTTGGTACGCAGGACTACCTTATCCGTATGTAAAATCAGATAAGGAGAATCACATTGTAAGGCAGATAGCTCAGAGACTCTACGAGCCGAGGAAATAGCTACCAAAAAAAAGAACTTTCCAAGATAAAAGCTTGATATCTATGGAATGAAGAGGTTCAAACGGAACTCCTTGAAGAACCTTAAGAACCAGATTTAAGCTCCATGACGGAGCAACAGGTTTAAACACAGGCTTGATTCTAACTAAAGCCTGACAAAATGCCTGAACGTCTGGAACATCTGCCAGACGCTTAACTAGCTGACAATCCTTTTTCCAAACCTTCTTGGAGAAAAGATAATATCCTAGCAATCCTGACCTTACTCCATGAGTAACCCTTGGATTCACACCAATAAAGATATCTACGCCATACCTTATGGTAAATTTTCCTGGTGACAGGCTTTCGTGCCTGTCTTAAGGTATCAATAACTGACTCGGAGAAGCCACGCTTTGATAAAATCAAGCGTTCAATCTCCAGGCAGTCAGTCTCAGAGAAATTAGATTTGGATGGTTGAAAGGACCCTGAAGTAGAAGGTCCTGTTTCAGAGGCAGAGACCATGGTGGAAAGGATGACATGTCCACTAGATCTGCATACCAGGTCCTGCGTGGCCACGCAGGTGCTATCAGAATCACTGATGCTCTCTCCGGCTTGATCTTGGCAATCAGTCGAGGGAGCAGAGGAAACGGTGGAAACACATAAGCCAGGTTGAAAGACCAGGGTGCTGCTAGAGCATCTATCAGTGTCGCCTTGGGATCCCTGGACCTGGATCCGTAACACGGAAGCTTGGCGTTCTGGCGAGACGCCATGAGATCCAGTTCTAGTTTGCCCCAACAATGAATCAGTTGTGCAAATACCTCCGAATGGAGTTCCCACTCTCCCGGATGAAAAGTCTGACGACTTAGAAAATCCGCCTCCCAGTGCTCTACACCTGGGATATGGATAGCTGATAGGTGGCAAGAGTGAATCTCTGCCCAGCAAATTATTTTTGAAACTTCTAACATCTCTAGGGAACTTCTCGTTCCCCCTTGATGGTTGATGTAAGCTACAGTCGTGATGTTGTCCGACTGAAATCTGATGTACCTCAGAGTTGCTAACTGAGGCCAAGCCTGAAGAGCCTTGATATCGCTCTTAGTTCCAGAATATTTAATGGAAGGAGAGACTCCTCCTGAGTCCACGATCCCTGAGCCTTCAGGGAGTTCCAGACTGCACCCCAACCTAGAAGGCTGGCATCTGTCGTAACAATTGTCCAATCTGGCCTGCAAAAGGTCATACCTTTGGACAGATGGACCCAAGATAGCCACCAGAGAAGAGAATCCCTGGTCTCTTGGTCCAGATTCAGTTAAGGGAACAAATCTGTGTAATCCCCGTTCCACTGACTGAGCATGCATAGTTGCAGCGGTCTGAGATGTAAGCGTGCAAACGGCACTATGTTCATTGCCGCTACCATTAAGCCGATTACTTCCATACACTGAACCACCGAAGGGCGCGGAATGGAATGAAGAACCCGGCAGGAATTTAGAAGCTTTGATAACCTGGACTCCGTCAGGTGAATTTTCATTTCTACAGAATCTATCAGAGTCCCTAGAAAGGAAACTCTTGTGAGTGGGGATAGAGAACTCTTTTCCTCGTTCACTTTACACCCATGCGACCACAGAAATGCCAGTACTACGTCCGTATGAGACTTGGCAATTTGGAAGTTTGACGCCTGTATCAGGATGTCGTCTAAATAAGGGGACTACTGCTATGCCCCGCGGCCTTAGGACCGCCATAAGCGACCCTAGAACCTTGTAAAGATTCTTGGGGCTGTAGCTAATCCCAAGGGAAGAGCTACAACTGGTAATGCCTGTCTTGAAAGGCAAACCTGAGAAACCGATGATGATCTTTGTGTATCGGAATGTGAAGATAAGCATCCTTTAGATCCACTGTAGTCATATATTGACCCTCCTGGATCAGTGGTAGGATGGCACGAATAGTTTCCATCTTGAACGACGGAACTTTGAGGAATTTGTTTAAGATCTTTAGATCCAAAATTGGTCTGAAGGTTCCCTCTTTTTTGGGAACCACAAACAGATTTGAGTAAAAACCCTGTCCCTGTTCCTCCTTTGGAACTGGATGGATCACTCCCATAACTAGGAGGTCTCGTACACAGTGTAAGAATGCCTCTCTCTTTATCTGGTGTGCAGATAATTGTGAAAGGTGAAATCTCCCTTTTGGGGGGAAGCTTTGAAGTCCAGAAGATATCCCTGGGATATAATTTCCAATGCCCAGGGATCCTGAACATCTCTTGCCCCACGCCTGGGCAAAGAGTGAAAGTCTGCCCCCTACTAGATCCGTTCCCGGATAGGGGGCCGTTCCTTCATGCTGTCTTAGAGGCAGCAGCAGGCTTTTTTTACCTGCTTACCTTTTTTCCAGGTCAGGTTTGGTCTCCAGACCATCTTGGATTGAGCAAAAGTTCCCTCTTGTTTATTATTAGAGGAAGTTGATGCCGCACCTGCCTTGAAGTTTTGAAAGGCACGAAAATTAGACTGTTTGGCCCTAGATTTGGACCTGTCCTGAGGAAGGGCATGACCTTTTCCTCCAGTGATATCAGCAATAATCTCCTTCAACCAGGCCCGAATAGGGTCTGCCCCTTGAAGGGAATGTTTAGTAGCTTAGATTTTGAAGTCACGTCAGCTGACCATGATCTAAGCCATAGCGCTCTGCGCGCCTGTATAGCAAAACCAGAATTCTTAGCCGTTAGTTTAGTCAAATGAACAATGGCATCAGAATAAAAGAGATTGGCTAGCTTAAGTGCTCTAAGTTTTTCCTAGTATGTCATCCAATGGAGTCGCTACCTGTAAAGCCTCTTCCAGAGACTCAAACCAGTACGCCGCAGCAGTAGTGACAGGGGCAACGCTTTACTAGAGTAGTCTGTCTGCCATAAGTTCCGTGTGGTGGCGTCTATTGGAAACATTTTTCTAAAAATAGGAGGGGAAGAGAACGGCACACCTGGTCTATCCCATTCCTTATTAATAATTTCTGTAAACCTTTTAGGTATTTGGAAAAACATCAGTACACACCGGCACTGAAAAGTATTTATCCAGTCTACACAATTTCTCTGGCACTGCAATGGTATCACAGTCATTCAGAGCAGCTAAAACCTCCCTAAGCAACATGCGGAGGTGTTCAAGCTTAAATTTAAATGTAGAAATATTAGAATCAGGTATCTTTCCTGAGTCATTAACATCACCCACTGAATGAAGCTCTCTTTCCTCTTTTGCATATTGTGAGGCAGTATCAGACATGGTTCTTAAAGCGTCAGTATGCTCTGCATTTTGTCTCACCCCAGAGCTATCTCGCTTACCTCTAAGTTTCAGGTATGTCTGGCTAATACGCTGACAGTGTATTATCCATGACTGCCGCCATGTCTTGTAAAGTAAACGCTATGGGCGCCCTAGATGTATTTGGCGCCATTTGAGCGCGAGTCCCTTAAGCGGGAGTCAAAGGGTCTGACACGTGGGGTAAGTTAGTCGGCATAACTTCACCCTCGTCAGATTCCTCTGGTGATAAATTTTTTTAAAGACAGAAAATGATCTTTATTGCATAAAATGAAATCAGTACATTTGGTACACATTCTAAGAGGGGGTTCCACCATGGCTTTTAAACATAATAAACAAGGAGTTTCTTCTATGTCAGACATGTTTATACAGAATAGCAATGAGACTAGCAAGCTTGGAAAACACTTTAAATCAAGTTAACAAGCAAATATAAAAAACGGTACTGTGCCTTTAAGAGAAACAAATTTTGTCAGAATTTGAAAAACAGTGAAAAAATGCAGTAAATCAAACAAAATTTTTACAGTGTGTATAATAGGCTAACAGAGCATTGCACCCACTTGCAAATGGATGATTAACCCCTTAGTTCAAAAAACGGATCAAAAAAACGAAATAGACGTTTTTGTTATTTTTTAACAGTCCACAACCAACTGCCACAGCAAGCTGTGGCCCCCTACCTTCCCCAATAAACAACTTTGAAAAGCCTTTGGGCCCTTTAGAGATGTCCTATAGCATTCAGAGGGCCTTTGAGGGAAGCTGGATGTCACAGTTTGTAATTTTAACTGCACCAACTGTAACTTTTATACTACAACAGTGTAAATTGTTTCTAGTCAAAATTTAAGCCAGCCATGTGGAAAAAACTAGGCCCCAATAAAGTTTTATCACGAAAGGCATATAATAAAAACTATTAAACATGCAGCAAACGTTTTATATTGCAATATCATAAGGGTATTACCCCTGGGAGTAAGCATGATACCAGTCGTTATTAAATCACTGTATTCAGGCTTAACTTACATTAATCTGGTATCAGCAGCATTTTCTAGTGTTTTCCATCTCTAGAAAAAATTATAACTGCACATACCTGATAGCAGAATAAACTGCATGCCATTCTCTCGCTGAAGTTTTACCTCATCTGTGTAATCCCCTCAGACATGTGTGAGAACAGCAATGGATCTTAGTTACAACCTGCTAAGATCATAGAAACCTCAGGCAGATTCTTCTTCTATTTACTGCCTGAGATAAAATAGCACAACTCAAGTACTATTTAAAAATAACAAACTTTTGATTGAAGAAAATAAACTAGCTATATTTAACCACTCTCTCCTACAACGTCCTTGCTTTTTGAGAGTTGCAAGAGAATGACTGGCTATGACAGTTAGGGGAGGAGCTATATTACAGCTCTGCTGTGGGTGTCCTCTTGCAACTTCCTGTTGGGAATGAGAATATCCCACAAGTAATGGATGATCCGTGGACTGGATACACCTTACAAGAGAAAAAAAACACACATTTTTTTATATTACATGAATATACCCTAGTCAAAGTCTCTGTTCATTCCTTTTGGTTTTAAAGCATCTATTATTATTATTTTATTATCGGTTATTTGTAGAGCGCCAACAGATTCCGCAGCGCTATAAACAAAGGGGAGTATAAAACAATTAAGGGATAAAGTGGGTAGAGGGCCCTGCCAAGAGTTGCACTGTTGTACTCCACTCTTAAGAAGGTGATCAGCTGGGCTCTTAGGCTTACATGCTAAGGGGGTTCAGGGGATAGCAATGGAGGAGTGGAACTGGTATAAAGTAAGGTTAGCATAGGTTGTATGCATCCTTGAACAGCAGAGTCTTTAGGGAGCGCTTGAAGCTTTCAAAAACTAGGGGAGAGTCTTGTGGGGCGAGGCAGAGAGTTCCACAAGATGGGAGCCAGTCTGGAGAAGTCCTGTAAACGGGAGTGAGATGAGGTAACCAGAGAGGAGGAGGTCATGAGCAGAGCGAAGGGGACGGGAGGGAGAGTATCTGAAGAAAAGGTCTGAGATATAGGGGGGAGCAGTGCAGTTGAGGGCTTTGTATGTCAGAGTGAGAATTTTGTGTTTGATCCTAGAGGCAAGAGGAAGCCAGTGAAGAGATTGGCAGAGAGGAGCAGCAGATGAAGAGCGACGTGTAAGGAAGATGAGTCTGGCAGAGGCATTCAGTATGGATTGTAAGGGAGCTAGCGGCTGGTGGGGGAGACCAGAGAGGACAGAGTTGCAGTAATCAAGGCGGGAAAGAATGAGAGAGTGGATTAAAATCTTAGTGGTGTCTTGTGTAAGAAAGTGTCTAATTTTGGAGATGTTTTTAAGGTGGAAGCAGCAGGCTTTAGCCAAGGACTGAATGTGAGGAGTAAAGGAAAGATCGGAGTCAAATGTGACCCGAGACATCGGCATGAGGGGTGGTAGGGGTAATGATGGAGTTGTCGACAGTTTATAGAGATTATTGGGGGTGGAGATTTTGGAAGAAGGGGGGAAAATGAGGAGCCTCAGTTTTGGAGAGATTTAGCTTGAGGTAGTGGGAGACATCCAAGGAAGAGATGTGAGAAAGACAGTTAGTGACACGGGTTAGCAAGGAAGGAGATAGGTCTGGTGCAGAGAAGTAGATTGTGGGTGTCATCGGCATACAATGATATTGGAAACCGGGGGTACTTAATTTGGGAGCCCTAGTGATGATGTATAGATTGAGAAGAGAAGGGGACCAAGGACAGAGCCTTGAGGTACTCCGACAGAAAGTGGTGATGGGGCAGAGGAGGCCCCAGAGAAGGCTACACTGAAGGTACGGTTTGATAGGTAGGAAGAGAGCCACGAAAGGGCTGTGTCACAGATGCCGAAGAATGGCAGGGTTTGGAGCAAAAGAGGGTGGTCGACAGTGTTAAAGGCTGCAGAGAGATCAAGGAGGATAAGCAGAGAGAAGTGATCTTTTGATTTTGCTGTAAGTAGGTCGTTGGTGACCTTAACAATAGCTGTCTCTGTGGAGTGATAGGGACAAAATCCAGATTGCAGCGGGTCAAGAAGGGAGTTTAACGTAAGGAAATGAGATAGGCGTGCATATACTAGTTTTTCAAGAAGCTTTGAAGATAGAGGGAGGAGGGAAATAGGGCGGTAGTTGGATGGGGAGGTAGGATCAAGGGAAGTTTTTTGAGGATAGGTGTGACCAGTGCATGTTTCATCGATGAGGGAAATGTACCAGTGCTGAGGGAGAGGTTGAAAATGTGTTAGTATAGGGGTAAGGGTAGCAGAGAGGGAGGGGAGTAGCTGTGAGGGGATAGGGTCAAGGGGACAGGTAGTGAGGTGAGAGCGCAGTATAAGTGCCTGAAACTTCTTTCCTCAGTAAACAGGGGAGAATGAACTAAGTTTCAAGGTTATGAGGGTTGTGGATTGAGTGAGAGCATTTGAGGGGGGGGGAGAGAATGGAATTATGTTGAGAGCTGATTTCATGTCTGATGGAGTCAATTTTGTTAATGAAGTGACTGGCAAAGCCTTGAGCTGATAGAGAAGTTGTATTCGGAAGTGGGGGAGGGCGGAGGAGAGTATTGAAAGTGGAGAACAGACGTTTTGGGTTTGAAGAAAGATTAGAGATAAGAGTAGAAGAAGTAGTGTTGCTTGTGGAGATTAAGGGCAGAAGAAATAGTAGGAGTTCAAGATGAATTTGTAATGAAGAAAATCAGCTGAACTCCGTGATTTTCTCCAATGCCGTTCAGCAGTACGGGAACATCTGTGTAGGTACCGTGTCAGAGGAGTATGCCAGGGCTGGGGATGAGTGTGTGATTTCCGAGCAATGGTAAGAGGGGCGAGATTGTCAAGGACGGATATAAGGGTGGAATTATAGTGGCAGATAGATTGTCCAGGGAAGGAAAAGGAGGAGAAGGATGAGAGGAGCGGTTTAAGGGAATTAGCAAGTTGTTGCTGATCTAAAGACATAATGCTTCTGTGAAGTTTGGTGTGAGGAGTAGAAGGAGGGAGAGTTATAGGAAGGGATGATATGTTGCAAGTAAGGAGATGGTGGTCAGAAAGAGGAAAAGGGGAGTTTGAGAGAGTGCATCGATAGCTAAAGATCAGGTCAAGAGAGTGACCGTCTTTGTGAGTGGGAGAATCAGTCCATTGTGACAGACCGAAAGAGGAAGTGAGTTGCAGAAGTTGTTTAGCGGATGAGGCAGTGGGATTGTTAAGGGGGATGTTGAAGTCACCAAGAATGAGGGCAGGGGGTGTCTGAGGAAAGGAATAGGGTAGCCAGGCCAGCCAAGTGATCTAGAAATTGAGTTAAGGAGCCAGGGGGTCGGTATATGACTGCAACACGTACAGAGAGAGGGGAGAATAAGCGAATCATGTGGGTTTCGAATGAGGGAAAAGATGGGATGTATTTGTTGAAAAGGTGCAACGAGAGGAGAGTAAAATACCTACACCACCTCCTTGTCTGTTATCAGACCTAGGAGTGTGGCTGAAGTGGAGACCCCCATGTGACAGAGCAGCAATGGATGCTGTGTCTAGGGGAGAGAGCCAGGTTTCTGTTAGGGCCAGAAGGTTGAGGGAGTGGGAGATGAAGAGGTCATGTATAGAAGTGAGCTTGTTGCAAACAGAGCGAGAGTTCCAGAGTGCACAAGTGAAAGGGGTAGTGGCTTTAGATGCAAGAGGAATGTGAGTAAGGTGTGCAGAGTTTTGTTTTCTGAGTCTATGGGATGGTACACATGGATGTGCACGGCTTGTCAGTGGTTGGGGACCAGGATTAGGGGAGATGTCACCAGCAGTAAGTAGAAGCAAGAGGGAGAGTGACAAGAGATGAGATGCAGATTTGGGTATAAATCCAGAATATTTTTTTTCTTTTTAACAGCAGTTCCCTGTCACCTCCTCTCCTGGGAACAGGGACCCAGTCTATGACCTGAAACCTTAACTGTGAAATGTTGTGGCCTGCCTCTAAAAAATGGCAAGCCACCGGGGCTTCTATGTCCTTTCTCCTAATGCCAGATTCGTGTTGTACCATTCTCTCTCTTACTCTTTGTGTCGTTTCGCCGATGTAAATTTTGGCACACAGACACTTAATCAGGTACACGACAAAGGTGGCATTACACGTAAAGTAGCCCTTGATGTTAAATCTTTTACCAGTAATAGGATGTGAAAAGCTATCACCTTTAATAACACTATTGCAGCTGGAACAACCTAGACATGGGAAAGTGCCTTTTCTGTGCACTCAAATAGCTAGTAGAATCTCTCTTAAGACTACCAACATCAGCCCTAACTAACATGTCCCTCAGATTGTATGGACGTGTATATGCTGGCATAGGAGGATCTTGAAAAATCTTAATGTCTGGGTGACAGTTTTTAATAATATGCCAATGACGCCTAATAATCTTCTGTACCTTGGGACTATTAGTATTAAAGTCAGATACAAATATAATTTTTTCATCCTTGCTCTTTCTTTCCTTAAGTTCAAGTGCCTTTTGTCGTGGAATCCTATTAACCTCTTCTATACTTTCTTTAATTAATTTCTCAGGGTAACCTCTTTGTAAAAACGCATGCCTTCCTCATGTAGTCTAGTCTCTACTAATGTGGTATCTTTAACAATTCTCTTTATGCGTAAAAATTGACTCCTAGGTAAATATTTTTTCAGTGTAGGTATATGGGCACTAGTGTAATGTAACATAGTATTTCGATCTGTTTCTTTACGATAAAGATCTGTAAATAAAAAACCCTTCTGTTTGTAAACCTTTGTGTTCAAAAGGTTAACACTTTCCTCACTATATGTGAGGGTGAACTTAATATACCTAGAGTTCAGATTTAAAGTATGTACAAATTCTTTTAGGGACCCAATGTTGCCCCACCATATGCCAAATATATCGTCTATATAGCGCCACCAGGTGGCGCCATAGCGTAAAAATAATTCATTTTCAAAGACCAAATGTTCTTCATACCAATTGATGTATAAATTGGCATATGTAGGGGCAACATTGGACCCCATGGCTGTTCCTTGTTTCTGCTTGTAATATGTATCCAGAAACAAAAAATAATTACAGCACAAAATTATTTCCAACAGTTCTAATAAAAACTGTTGCTCTTGTAAGGTATATTTATTACTAGCTGCCAGGACACTTAAAGGGCCACTGTAAGTAAATATTTTCTATGCCTGTTACTAACTAACTACCCCAAATACGCTTTTTATCAATAGCATTTCATTAACATATCTCTACCGTATGTCAAATCTTGTCTGCAAATGTAATTGTTTTCCAAACCCACTCCGTGGGTATCCTTTGCTCTGTACCAATCCGTTTACAATACCTAGGTTTCAAAATGGCGCTTTAAACACAAAGTTATTGGTTTAAGTATTTTGAACACACAGTGCTGAAAATAGTGGGCAGGATAACGTGACATCATCGGCGAATAAAAGATAACTTTTAGAACGTTATGAAACTTCGTTTTGGAGAAAATATAGGTCAGTAGGTTTTAATTAATGTTTATTAACTTTAATATGTTAGTTGTTTAGCTTAAAAATTATAACAGAAAGTAATCCTTTAATCACATCTAACCCACTATTGTGAGTAATGGAAGCGTAAAGACTAACCACGTCAAGGCTATAGAGAACGCATTTGTCATAGTTCCCTGTTAATTCATCAATTTTTAACAACAAATCTCCAGTGTCTCTAATATATGATGAAGACTGAACAACAAAAGGTCTAAGAACCTTATCAAGATATATTGAAATATTAGAAAAAATAGACTCAGTTCCAGCTACAATTGGGCGACCTGGTGGTTGTGAAAGATTTTTATGAACTTTAGGCAGGGTATAAAATACAGGAACAATGTATTGTTCTTTTATAAGAAATTTTCTGGTATGTTTACCGCTGGACCAGGGACCCAACCGGAAGGGAACGGAGAGGTACTTCCGGTTACGGCCGACACAGATTTCAGAGATCATCACGATGGGGCAGCAACTCAGAGACCACCTCTGACTCCTCATCGGGGGAGTCAGACATAAAAGTCGTAGAGGGGGGGAGGAAACACTGCTCCACAAGGAACCGGCGTGAGCAATATTACACTGTCGAGGAGAACACTCCGTTGGGGCAACCCCCGTGTGTAATCAACATCTCAGGAACTGAACTCACCCAGGTACAAGAGGATGTCTTGACTAAAGGGTTTTCTTTTTGTAAAGACTCTCCATGTGACTGGTTTAAACTTAAAGATGTATACAATTTTTTCAGAGGTCTTAAATTAAAGGCATTTTTTTTTTCCCAAACATGATACATCTGTAAAATCTAATGAGAATGTTATCCAAGAATTGTCTATCAAAAACTGGGGTCTTAGAAATAAGCGCAAATTTACTCCTGCTGTGCATGATAACAGCATTGAAACCTTTATTTCTTTGGTGGAAAAATATGTTTTAAAGGAACGTTTCGGTGCTGTGCAAATGAACAGAGGGAGTAAAAAAGATTGTAATTTTAACAAGCAGCAATCTCAGGCTTTGGTAAGTTTAAAAACAAATAAAGATGTCATTTTGAAACAGGCGGATAAGGGTGGTGCAGCTATTATAATGAGTAAAGAGTACTTTGTTAATGAGATTTGTTCTCAACTGTCTGATACAGAAGTATATGAAAAGCTTAGCACAGACCCATCCAAATTTTGAACTACTATACCAATACTGTGGAAAATGGCTTTAGGCATGGTATAATAGATGAAGATACCAGAAAATTTCTTATAAAAAGAACAATACATTTTTACGGTATTTTATACCCTGCCTAAAGTTCATAAAAATCTTTCACAACTACCAGGTCGCCCAATTGTAGCTGGAACTGAGTCAATTTTTTTCTAATATTTCAATATATCTTGATAAGGTTCTTAGACCTTTTGTTGTTCAGTCTTCATCATATATTAGACACTGGAGATTTTTTGTTAAAAATTTATGAATTAACAGGGAACTATGACAAATGCAAGCTCTATAGCCTTGACGTGGTTAGTCTTTACACTTCCATTACTCACAATAGTGGGTTGGATGTGATTAAGTGTCCTGGCAGCTAGTAATAAATATACCTTACAAGAACAACAGTTTTTATTAGAACTGTTGGAAATAATTTTGTGCTGTAATTATTTTTTGTTTCTGGATACATATTACAAGCAGAAACAAGGAACAGCCATGGGGTCCAATGTTGCCCCCTACATATGCCAATTTATACATGAATTGGTATGAAGAACATTTGGTTTTTGAAAATGAATTATTTTTACGCTGTGGCGCTATATAGACGATATATTTGGCATATGGTGGGGCAACATTGGATCCCTGAAAGAATTTGTACATACTTTAAATCTGAACTCTAGGTATATTAAGTTCACCCTCACATATAGTGAGGAAAGTGTTAACTTTTTGGACACAAAGGTTTACAAACAGAAGGGTTCTTTATTTACAGATCTTTATCGTAAAGAAACAGATCGTAATACTATGTTACATTACACTAGTGCCCATCCACCTACACTGAAAAAATCTTTACCTAGGAGTCAATTTTTACGCATAAAGAGAATTGTTAAAGATATCACATTAGTAGAGACTAGACTACATGAGGAAGGCATACGTTTTTTACAAAGAAGTTACCCTGAGAAATTAAAGAAAGTATAGAAGAGAGGTTAATAGGATTCCACGACAAAAAGGCACTGAACTTAAGGAAAGAAAGAGCAAGGATGAAAAAATGAATTTAATACTAATAGTCCCAAGGTACAGAAGATTATTAGGCGTCATTGGCATATTATTAAAAACTGTCACCCAGACATTAAGATTTTTCAAGATCCTCCTATGCCAGCATATACACGTCCATACAATCTGAGGGACATGTTAGTTAGGGCAGACGTAGGTAGTCTTAAGAGAGATTCTACTAGCTATTTGAGTGCACAAAAAAAAGGCACTTTCCCATGTCTAGGTTGTTCCAGCTGCAATAGTGTTATTAAAGGTGATGGCTTTTCACATCCTATTACAGGTAAAAGATTGAACATCAAGGGCTACTTTACGTGTAATGCCACCTTTGTCATGTACCTGACTAAGTGTCCGTGTGCCAAAATTTACATCGGCGAAACGACACAAAGAGTAAGAGATAGAATGGTACAACACAAATCTGGCATTAGGAGAAAGGACATAGAAGCCCTGGTGGCTTGCCATTTTTTAGAGTTAAGGTTTCAGGTCATAGACTGGGTCCCTGTTCCCAGGAGGGGAGGTGACAGGGAACTGCTGTTAAAAAGAAAATAATTATTCTGGATTTATACCCTAGAAGCTTTAAAACCAAAAGGAATGAACAGAGACTTTGACTTGGGTATATTCATGTAATATAAAAAAATATGTATATATTTTTTCCTCAAAAAAAGATAATTTTTTTGATAGGCTAACCTGCTACATATCTGTATGTGTGTATTATGTTTTATTTCATTTAGTATTGAAGTTTCACTCCTCTGCCAATAGGGGGAGCTGGATTGAACCGGCATGAAAAATTTAAGTAATAGTTCAAGGGGAGGAGCCAGTTCACCTGGTTAAGGTATTTAAGGTTGTTGTAATACACAGTTATAATTGACATGACTAAGGGTATGTGACCCGAAACTTAGTCATTTTGTACCTGCTCCTACACACAGAATAAAGAGGAGTTATTGCATACAAGGTGGTGGTGGTGCTGCTGCTGTTTTCTTGAACTCCTGTATCAAAGCAAAAATAGTGGATGCATTTTCTCGGAAAAACCCTAATCACACCAAAGACTGCTTCTAAAAAAAATACTGATCAATGTAGTAAAAGAAAGTTGACAGAAAAGGATAAGTATGCATACAATTTAAAAACTAAGAGAAAATGTAAAAAATTGCAGCAGCTTAGAGTCAGGGAAAGGATCAAGATAAAGGTCAGCATAAATGGTGGGGATAGGATAAAAAATGGAATCAAAATGTTGCCAAACATTGTAGTTTTAAGAGTTGGACCTAAACCAGCAATGCTTAGGAGGATCATTTGAGGCATAAAATGTAATGTTGGTGTGAGCTTACAAACCACAAATACCAAGGTTTTTTTTTTGTTTGTTTTTTTAAAGACTTCCATACGTCATCTTTTGTATCAAAGAACATAAGAAAGACACGCAACAAGTTTTAAAAACCATTATACACGTATGCACGGTCTTGTTGACTATTGCTGGCTTCCAAACTTACAGTTCCTTGGTTCCAATAGTACAAAGTACCAATGCATAACCACCTCTGCAGAGAGGCACTGGTGAAAAAAAATGAATAGGTCTCCTTGGAACAGGCAGTGAATTATAAAGTGCTTCCTGTTCTGAAGAACTGTAAAGCTGTCTCTTGAAACAGGGAGTATTTGCATCCCCAAAACGTACTTTAAATAAAGTTCCCATCCAAGCTGCATTAATTAGCCGATACCGGTCAAATCAATCTCCCAGTCTCTGACCTTCGCCCCATGCAAATCCACCAGGACGATCTTCTGGCAGTGGGTTGTAATTAGGGTCTTCCTCCTGAGCATCAAAAATTGCTTTCCTGCAGAAAAAAAATGAAGGGAATGCAGTGTCACTTATTTGGTATTCTACATAGGGTTCTCATGGCCCTCTTTACTCTATTGGAGAGAAAGGAGCTTTCCCCCTTAACAAAAATCTATGTCTAGTAGAGAAGGTTAAAGGAAAACTCCTTGCTTTCAAGTAAAGCAGAGAGATAGGGGGTTTCGTCATAACTTCCTCCACTGAAAATATTTGTGTACATAGAACAGGTGATCACAATTTCTCTTAGGGATCACCTGCACCTTTTGAGGAATGTGTGAACCCTTATTTGAAAGTGAAGATGCCCTTCTTTCAAGAAATGTAACAAAAACGATACTATTACTTCAGATAAAGTAACGTAATAAGCGGCTACACTCACGAGGTGTTAAACATAAACTTCACAGTATACTGTACTTGACATCCCTCCATATGCTGTATCTATGTTTGTGAATAATAAAAGTGAAGTTTTATGTTTAACACCTTGTTGAGTACAGCCGTTTATTACATCATTATTTTCATTGATAGGCAGTCTGTTCCAGAGCCATGGAGTGCACCACTGCAGCAGTTTGGGCAATGTAGTTCCCTTCACCCTTTGGAAGATGCCCACAAGTGACTTGAAGTTGTGGTTTGCTTGCTGCGATACAATAAAAAAAAAAAAAAAAAAAAAAAAAAAAAAAAAACACACTCCAGTGATTTCTGCTGCTACTTAAATAATTAATTATGATTTGAAGAGCTAGCTCACAATTTCGTTGACTCAGCTTTATAAAATAACGTAAGAGTTAAGACATTGTAGTGTAAAGGTTTCCTATTTTATCATCTTCTCTCACTATATTTAGAACTTGAATATTGCAAGCTCTATCTGAATCATGGAAGAAGAAAAAAATTGTTTCAGTATCCCTTTAACTATCTTTCTCAACTCTCTCCTCAATTCCTCTAAATGATATGAACGTATTTTTGTTAATTTATCACTGTATGTAGCATTATTTAATATGGTATAAAATAAAAACAGTATTACTAAATGTTTCACAATGGCTTAAAGGGACATAATTCTCATATGCTAAATCACTTGAATCTGATGCAGTATGACTGTAAAAAGCTGACGGGAAAATATCACCTGAGCATCTCTATGTAAAAAAGGAAGATATTTTACCTCACAATCTCCTCAGCTCAGCAGAGTAAGTTCTGTGTAAAAAGTTATACTCAGCTGCAGGTAAAAAAAAAATTAAAAAAAATGAAGAAATGAACAGCAGCCAATCAGCATCAGCAGTGCTGAGGTCATGAACTCTTACTGTGATCTCATGAGATTTGACTTAACTCTCATGAGATTTCATAGTAAGCTTCCTTTACCTGATTGGTGAAATAATATGAGAGTGCACAATGCTCATCCCTTCTGCTGTCCTAGGACAGACACACTAAAATGCTGCTTAGAAATCCTTTACAATGGGAGGTGGCTACTGAGGAACCTTTGAGGTAAAATATCTTTCTTTTTTACATAGAGATGTTCAAGAGATATTTTCTAGACAGCTTTTTACAGCTATGCTGCATCACTTTCAAGTGTTTAAACATTTGGGTATTATGGCCCTTTAACATATGCAAAGAGGGGGTGAAGTAGTGGGTGGGATTGGAAGTGGTGAGTAACATTTTGTCCTGGCTAGTATATTAGGACATTAGACATTTTATAAATGAACTTTGATTTTGCCCTGGTATAAGCTTTAAAATAGCAGCAATC
Organism: Bombina bombina; assembly: GCF_027579735.1. Classification (NCBI taxonomy): domain Eukaryota; kingdom Metazoa; phylum Chordata; class Amphibia; order Anura; family Bombinatoridae; genus Bombina; species Bombina bombina. The sequence continues at coordinate 706,861,513 of NC_069501.1, read as the reverse complement.
AAAAATGTATCTACTGCTAATGAGTTCTAATAAGAAAAAACAGCTGTCCAGTAGTCATTTTTGTCTTTGCATACCTTACCCAATTAGGGGGGCCCACTGTGTGTTAACACAGTATCTGAAGCAAAAGCCGGAGATATTGGATATCTAATTCGCACACCTTACCCTAGGGAAAGAGAAAAAAGAGAAAATAAAAAGAGAAAGGAGAAAGAGAGAGAGAGAAAATATCACAAAGAGACTAGAAGTCTTCCTGAAATATTTAGTAGCTTCAACATAATATTTCAAAGCTCTTACCACATCCAAAGAATGTAAGGATCTCTCCAAAGAATTCTTAGGATTAGGACACAAGGAATGGACAACAATTTCTCTATTAATGTTGTTAGAATTCACAACCTTAGGTAAGAATTTAAACGAAATCCGCAAAACCACCTTACCCTGATGAAAAATCAGAAAAGGAGATTCACAAGAGAGCGGATAATTCAGAAACTCTTCTAGCAGAAGAGATGGCCAAAAGAAACAACACTTTCTAAGAAAGTAGTTTTATGTCCAAAGAATGCATAGGCTCAAACGGAGGAGCCTGTAAAGCCTTCAAAACTAAATTAAGACTCCAAGGAGGAGAGATTGATTTAATGAAAGGCTTGATACGAACCAAAGCCTGCACAAAACAATGAATATCAGGAAGTTTTGCAATCTTTCTATGAAATAAAACAGAAAGAGCAGAGATTTGTCCATTCAAGGAGCTTGCAGACAAACCTTTATCCAAACTATCCTGAAGAAACTGTAAAATTCTAGGAATTCTAAAAGAATGCCAAGAGTATTTATGAGAAGAACACCATGAAATGTAAGTCGTTCAAACTCGATAATAAATGTTTCTAGAAACAGATTTACGAGCCTGCAACATAGTATTAAACCCCTATGACTAAGCATTCAATCTCCATACCTTCAAATTTAATGATTTGAGATCCTGATGGAAAAACGACCTTGAGATAGAATGTCTGACCTTAGTGGAAGTGGCCGAGGTTGGCAACTGGAACATCCGTAACAAGATCCGCCATACCAAAACCTGTGAGGCCATGCTGGAGCTAACAGCAGCACAAACGATTGCTCCATGATGATCTTGGAGATCACTTTGGAAGAAGAACTAGAGGCGGGAAAATATAAGCAGGTTGATAACACTAAGGAAGCGTCAATGCATCCACTGCTTCCGCCTGAGGATCCCTGGACTTGGACAGGTACCTGGGAAGTTTCTTGTTCCCAGGCCAAAATTGAAGAGCCCTGGGAATCGCACAGAGTTCCAAAATATTGATTGGAAATCTCAAGAAGCGAGATTACCAAACACCTTATGCTGTCAGAGATCCCCAAACAGCTCCGCAACCTGAAAGACACGCATCTGTTGCGATCAAAAACCAGGTTGGACGAACGAAAGAGGCCCCTAGAATTATACGATGGTGATCTAACCACCAAGTCAGAGAAAGTCGAACATTGGGATTTAAGGATATTAATTCTGATATCCTTGTATAATCCCTGCACCATTGATTCAGCATACAAGCTGGAGAGGTCTCATATGAAAACGAGCAAAGGGGATCATGAGACCTAAAACTTCCATGCACAACCAATTTCAAACGTCTCTTGTCTGTTAGAGACAAAGTCATGGATACTGAATCTATTTGAAAACCTAAAAAGGTTACCTTGTCTGAGGGAGATCAAAGAACATTTGGTAAATTGATCCTCCAACCATGTCTTTGAAGAAACAACACTAGTTTATTTGTGTGAAATTCTGCAGAACGTAAAGACTGAGCAGAGTACCAAGATATCGTCCAAATAAGGAAACACCGCAATACCCTGTTCTCCGATTACAGAGAAGTAGGGGCACCGAGAACCTTTGAAAAGATTCTTGAAGCTGTCGCTATGCCAAAAGGAAGAGCGACAAATTGGTAATGCTTGTCTAGAAAAGAGAATCTCAGAAACTGATAATGATGAATCGGAATATGAAGATATGCATCCTGTAAGTCTATTGTGGACATATAATGCCCTTGCTGAACAAAACGCAGACTAGTCCCTTATAGTCACTATTTGAAAGTTGGGTACTCTTACATATCGATTAAAAAACTTTAGATCCAAAACTGGTCTGAATGAATTTTCTTTCTTTGGAACAATGAATAGATTTGAATAAAACCCCAGACCCTGTTCCTGAAACGGAACTGGCATGATTACCCCTGACAACTCCAGGTCTGAAACATACTTCAGAAAAGCCTGAGCCTTTACCAGATCATGCGGTTGAGAGAAAAAAAATCTTCTCACAGGCGGTCTTACTCTGAATCCTATTCTGTACCCCCTGAGAGACAATACTCTGAATCCAATGATTTTGGAGCCGAATTGAACCAAACATCTTTGAAAAATTTTATCTGACCCTACCAGCTGAGCTGGATGAGGGCCGCACCTTCATGCAGACTTGGGGGCTGGGTTTTGATCTCTTAAATGGCTTGAATTTATTCCAATTTGAAGAATGCTTCCAATTGGAAGCAGATTCCTTGGGGGAAGGATTAGTTTCTGTTCCTTATTTTGTCAAAAGGAACGAAAACGGTTAAAAAGCTTTAGATTTACCCTTAGGTTTTTTATCCTGAGGCAAAAAAACTCCCTTCCCCCCCAGTAAACAGTGAAATTATTGAATCCAACTGAGAACCAAATAATTTATTACCTTGGAAAGAAAGGGATAGCAATCTGGACTTAGAAGTCACATCGGCATTCCAAGATTTGAGCCATAAAGCTCTTCTAGCTAAAATAGCTAAAGACATAGATTTAACATCAATTTTGATAATATCAAAAATGGCATCACAATGAAATTATTAGCATGTTGAATCAACATAATGCTTAGACAAATCACAATCTGATACTTGTTGTGCTAAAGTATCCAACCAAAGAAATTGCAGGCCTAAGAAGATGACCTGAATATAAAATAAGCTTTCCTTAGATAAGATTCAAGTTTCCTTATCTAAAGGATCTTTTAAAGAGAGTTACTATCTTCCATAGGAATAGTAGACGTTTAGCAAGAGTAGAGAGATAGCCCCATCAACTTTGGGGATCTTTTCCCAAAACTCCAATCTAACTTCTGGCAAAGGATACAATTTTTTAAACCTTGAATAAGGAATAAAAGAAGTACCAGGCTTATTCCATTCCTTAGAAATCATATCAGAAATAGCATCAGGAACTAGAAAAACCTCTGGAATAACCACAGGTTTATAAACAGAATTTAAACGTTTACTAGTTGTAGTACCAAGAGGACTAGTTTCCTCCATATCCAATGTAATCAACACTTCTTTTAACAAAGAACGAATATTCTCCAATTTAAATAAATAAGATTTATCAGTGTCAATATCTAAGGCAGGATCTTCTGAATCAGATAGATCCTCATCAGAAAAGGATAATTCAGTATGTTGCTGGTCATTTGAAATTTCATCAACCTTATGAGAAGTTTTAAAAGACCTTTTACGTTTATTAGAAGGCGAAATGGCACACAAAGCCTTCAGAATAGCATCAGAAATAAATTCTTTTAAATTTACAGGTATATCTTGTGCATTAGATGTTGAGGGAACAGCAACAGGTAATGAACTACTACTGATGGATACATTTTCTGCATGTAAAAGTTTATCATGACAACTATGACAAACCACAGCTGGAGGTATAATCACCACAAGTTTACAACAACACTTAGCTTTGGTAGAACTGTTATCAGGCAGCAGGGATCCAACAGTGAATTCTGAGACATCTTGCAAATGTAAGAGAAAAAAACATAAAGCAAAATTATCAATTTCCTTATATGGCAGTTTCAGGAATGTGAAAAAATGCAAACAGAATAGCCCTCTGACATAGAAAAAAGCAAGAGGCAAACCGTCAACTAAGACGCCGGAAATGACGAATTGCGTCAACAAATGTGACTTTGCGCCAAGAATGACGCAATAAACTTTAGCATTTTGCGCACTTGCGAGCCTAATCTGCCCGCGAATTTGAAAAATGACAGTCAATTGAAAAAAAAAAAAAGACTATACTCCAGGTAAGAAATAATGTCTAAAAAATGCATTTCCCAGATATGAAACGGACAGTCTGCAAAAGGAAATATACTGAAACATGAATCATGGCAAATATAAGTACAATACATATATTTAGAACTTTATATAAATACATAAAGTGCCAAAACATAGCTGAGAGTGTCTTAAGTAATGAAAACATACTTACCTGAAGACACCCATCCACATATAGCAGATAGCCAAACCAGTACTGAAACGGTTATCAGTAGAGGTAATGGAATATGAGAGTATATCGTTGATCTGAAAAGGGAGGTAGGAGATGAATCTCTACGCCCAATAACAGAGAACCTATGCAATAGATCCCTGTGAGGAAAACCATTGCATTCAATAGGTGATACTCCCTTCACATCCCTCTGACATTCACTGTACTCTGAGAGGAAAAGGGCTTCAAAAATGCTGAGAAGCGCATATCAACGTAGAAATCTTAGCACAAACTTACTTCACCACCTCCATAGGAGGCAATGTTTGTTAAAACTGAATTGTGGGTGTGGTGAGGGGGTGTATTTATAGGCATTTTGAGGTTTTGGAAACTTTGCCCCCTCCTGGTAGGATGGAGAGAAAAAAAAGAAAGAGAAAAAAAAGAAAAGAGAAAAAAAAGGAAAGAGAAAAAAAAAAGGAAAGAGAAAAAAAGAAAGAGAAAAAAAAAAAGAAATCTACTCCATATTTATCCATTATCTAAAGGCGTTACGCTTATAGTGAAGAAAACAAAAAGTACTTACAAGATGTATGGTGTCTTAAGTATTCTTCCTCCTCCAGGCTGATTTGGAAACACGTCCTCCAAAAAGAAATATATATGTCCAACTGCAATACCTAATATAAATTAAAAGTATATAGGTTACTAAATTAAAGCATTAAAAAGCAACATTCTAATGCAAACAATACATTAAATATTTACCATTAGTCAATCTTATTATGTCTGAACCCTTTAACTGTGAAGCCATTTCCACCCATCTGCTGAGCTGTTTTGGAGTTTTTAGATGATGTCCCACTCTAAGTCATTTTTCAGTGAGAAACCCACATTTATATTTTGTCCCAGCAGTATATATATATATATATAATATATATATATATATATTTATATATATATATATATATATATATATATATATATATATATATATATATATATATTATATATATATATATAATATATATATATATATATATATATAAGTGTGAACACCCTTTTATAACTGGGGATGTAGCTGTGTTCAGAATTAAGCAATCACACTTCAAAACCATGTTAAATATGAGTCAGTACACGCCTGTCATCATTTAAAGTGCAAAAAGGATAGGATGGAGCACCAACGTTAGTTATAAAATAAACACTTTTATTTGTAATCATTAAAACATAAAAAAGGTTATAACAGGAACAAGGTGGTGTTGCCCTAACAGGAGTCAGCTCGTACAGCTGACATGTTTCGGCTTGTTGCCGTTAATCAAAGCTTTGATAACGGCAACAAGCCGAAACATGTCAGCTGTACGAGCTGACTCCTGTTAGGGCAACACCACCTTGTTTCCTGTTATAACCTTTTTTTATGTTTTAATGGATTACAAATAAAAGTGTTTATTTATAACTAAAGTTGGTGCTCCATCCTATCCTTTTCTTGCTGATTCCTACAATTGACCATCAGATGTAGAGCACAGCACCACGGAGACCACTCCTGCTGGTTCCCTGGAGCCCTTACTCGACACACTGTATACCTGATTGGATCTGCACAGCTGTCCACTCAATCGTAAGCCACCAACCGGAAGCAGGAGTGCGAGAAACGTACACGCCAACCACACCCCCTCCCTCGAAACACGTCTGAGGAGGGATAGCAGAGGAACACCAGACGGAGGTGCCCGGAGCATCAAGGGAGCAAGCCGGGGGACGGCCATCCAGAAGCAAAGGCGTCTTGACCGAGTTTGGTCACCCACGTCCCCAGGATAGCCGGACGAAAGAGAGGTGAGGGGGCAGTATGTGTTTATTCGTGCTGTTTGGGATAATCCTTATTTATTTTTTGGGGACATTTATCAGCCGGGTCTGACATAAGGAATTATTGGTACAGAACGGCATAGAAACAGCTGTGCACCGGACTGTTTTCACAGTATTGTGAGGGTTCTCATTTTTGTATATCATTAAAGTGCCTCTGAATTAACCCCAATAAAGTTCAGCTGTTCTAGTAGGTCTTTCCTGACATTTTGTTAGTCGCATCCTACAGCAAAAGCCATGGTCCACAGAGAGGGTACAAAAGAATTTCCAAGGCATTAGATATACCATGGAACACAGTGAAGGACAGTCATCATCAAGTGGAGAACATATGGCACAACAATGACATTACCAAGAACTGGATGTCCCTCCAAAATTGCACACTCTTAAACTAATACTTTGTTGAAGCACCTTTTGATTTTATTACAGCACTCAGTCTTTTTGGGTATGAGTCTATCAGCATGGAACATTTTGACTTGGCAAGATTTGCCCACTCTTCTTTGCAAAAACACTCCAAATCTGTCAGATTACGAGGGCATCTACTGTGCACAGCCCTCTTCAGATCACTCCACAGATTTTTCAATCAGATTGAGGTCTGGGCTCTGGCTGGGCCATTCTAAAACTTTAATCTTCTTCTGGTGAAGCCAATTCCTTTGTTGTGATTTGGATGTATGCTTTGGGTCGTTGTCATGCTGAAAGATGAAGTTCTCTTCATGTTCAGTTTCCTAGCAGAAGCCTGAAGGTTTTGTGCCAATATTGTCTGGTATTTGGAACTATTCAGAATTCCCTCTAGCTTAACTAAGGCCCCAGTTCCAGCTGAAGAAAAACAGTCCCAAAGCATGATGCTGCCACCACCATGCTTCACTGTGGGTATGGTGTTCTTTTGGTGATGTGAAGTGTTGTTTTTGCGCCAAACATATCTTTTGGAATCATGGCCAAAAAGTTCAACCTTGGTTTCATCAGACCATAACACCGTTTCCCCACATGCTTTGGGAGACTTCATGATGTGTTTTTGCAAAATGTAGCCTGGCTTGGATGTTTTTCTTCGTAAGAAAAGGCTTTCGTCTTGCCACTCTACCCCATAGCCCAGACATATGAAGAATACGTGAGATTGTTGTCACATTGTACCACACAGCCAGTACTTGCCAGATTTTCCTACAGCTCCTTTAATGTTGCTGTAGGCCTCTTGGTAGCCTCCCAGACCAGTTTTCTCCCTCCGTCTTTTCATCAATTTTGGAGGGACGACCACAGTTCTTGGTAATGTCACTGTTGTGCCAAATTTTCCTCCACTTGATGACTGCCTTCACCGTGTTCCATGGTATATCTAATGCCTTGAATTCTTTTGTACCCTTCTCCTGACCGATACTTTTAACAATGAGATCCCTCTGATGCTTTAGAAGCTCTCTGTGGACCCATGGCTTTTGCGGTGGGATGCGACTAAGAAAATTTCAGGAAAGACCAACTGGAGCAGCTGAACTTTATTTGGGTTAATCAGAAGGCACTTTTAAATGATTTGCTATACGAAGAGAGAAGCGCATCTACCAGGAACGAACAACAGCTCAGTGGCTTGTTCTATGGAGATTTACCACCTGGAAGCAGCTCCTTTTAGACCAGTGTGCTTTTCACAAAAGAAAACTTTCCTGAAGTATATCAGTCTAATCCTGCAAGTAAGGTCAGTCCAGCACTTTAAATGATGGCAGGTGTAATGCCGACTCCTATTTAACATTATTTTGAATGTGATTGCTTAATTCTGAACACAGCTACATCCCCAGTTATAAAAGGGTGTTCACACTTTATGCAACCATATTTTAGTTTTGTTTGTTCTCTTCCCCTCCACCCTAAAAGATTTGTTTGTTTTTCAATTGAGTTGTACAGTTTATAGGTCACATTAAAGGTCGGGGGTAACAGGGGTATGTAGACTTATTATATTATAATAATATATATATATTAATATATATATATATATATATATATATATATATATATATATATATATATATAATACGTGAGAACTCAACAAAATGTTATCACAGTGATCAACTGGCTATAAAAACCTGTACAGGGGCTTTTTTTAAAGTGGGGCTTCTGGGTGTTAATCTAGGCCTTTTTGATGACCTACAAACAGTGTGGGTTTTATTTTTTACATATATAAATTGTTCTTTAGTACTGTATCCCCAAAACAAAAAGGGCTTCCGTAATCACCCCAGTTGAATAAAGACTGCAACCGAGGCATTTGCATGGTCATAAATCTTAAAGGGACATAAAACACAATTTTTTTCTTTCATGATTCAGATAGATACAATTTTAAACAACTTTTCAATATACTTCAGTTATCAATTTTTTTTCTTTTCTTGTTATCCTATGTTGAAAAGCAGTAAAGTAAGCTTATGAGTGTGCACGTGTCTGAAGCTCTATATGGCAGTAGTTTTGCAACAATGTGTAAATTGGCAGGAACACTAGATGGCAGCACTAGATGAATATTGAAGGTGATCTGATCAATTTTTGGTGTTAATCCGAATCTTCCTCCTCTATTTTTAGTAGCAATACTATTTTTGATTGATCATCCTCCATTTGACTTATTATACTAACTAAAACTACTTTTTGAAGATATAACTCGATTAGGCATCTGTTCAGTCTAGTAATGATCAAATTATAATAGCCTTAGGGTTATACTATTTAAAGTTTAGGTGTGTTACATTGGGTTAGTAAGAAGTCATAACTAAATAAGCCCATAGTCTATGGGTACCTGTGTATATACATGCATATGACCAGTCCGCCATAATTTAGATATTGCAATAGGGGTAAGACATAATATGATGCATATGCAGTATATACAGGGAGACTACTACTACCCCCATATAGGGAAATAGCTCTATGTAGCATTTACCACTTGATAACACCCCTATTAACAGACTTATGAGCATTTTCCTAGTATCTCTAAGTTTTAAATCTGTAATGTCTTATATTGGTAAATAATAGCCTAAACTTAATATGAAATTATTTAAGAGCATAGTATGATGTGATTTAAGAAAATGAAAACACTTTAGTCTTACCATCAGTATGGTGTTAGTTAACAAAATGCCAAGTTCTCAGGGAAGCTACATAGTTAACCTTTAATTACTGCAGCACAGACAGCCAATCATGGTTAAGGGAGTGGTATAAGGCTACAGGTTTTACTTTGACCATTAGTTCTATGATTAAGGGCCAGCCAAGGGCCGAAACATGTCAGACTGAGTCTACCCTTGTTCTGTGCTTTTTGTTTTTTAAGTGCCTGATGTTGACATTTTATGGAGAATAAAGAAACCGCTTTTTTACCATATCCGGTGTTCGTTTTGGTTTAGCACTATTTCCGGTCATGTAGTGCTGCAGGCATGTGCACGCTACCTACCTAGGTATCTCTTCAACAAAGAATAACATGAGAACAAAACAAATTTGATAATAGAAGTAAATTGGAAACTTTTCAAAAATGGTATTCTCTAGCTGAATGAAAGATTTTTTTTGGGTTTAATGTCCCTTTAACTGTCATGTGCCATCATGTGCAGTTAATTAGTTAATTAAGCAAGTAAAAAATTAGCTTTGGGATAAGCCACAACTTAGAAGCAAAACTGGGAGAGAACAGCAGTCTGAGGGTACCCTGCAAATTTACCTAAATTTGGTCCTGTGCCACTTGATATTTTTAGGAATATATTATTTGTATATTTAACAACTATAAATTATATATGTGGCTCTTAAAAGGGACAGTAAACACTTTGAGATTGTAATTTGTGGATTCTCCAGGCTTGAACACTGAAAGAGCACATGGCAGCCAGGCTACACAAACCTAACCTTGCCACACATCTGGCCCCCAATTTTGCAGTTTTGTTATGTCTTTTCTGCTGATGCCAAGCATTAGACAGTAACAAGCCCTGCCATCTACAGCCTCAAATCCAGACTGGTTTATTCTGATAAGGAAATTGCAGCAAACAAGATGTTAATCTCTTCTAATTATAGTTCTTTCAGGTAAAATGTTTATGTAATTGAAGACTGCAGATTATTTTTTCATTACAAGGTGTTTAGTGTCTTTTTAAAAGGACATAAAACAAATAGGGACAGAGACAAAATATAATAAGATGTACTTTAAAATTACTTTACCTGCAAATTTATACTGCAGTGCACAGGGTTTATCTACTGGAGCTGCCTAGAAGCTATGAACTCAGTTGATATACAATGCCTGTGCCTAAACACGGATAAGGGTGTGTGGAGTTGGCTGCTTTTAGGCAGCTCAGCTATGCAATTCATTTTGCTTATTTTTGAAAGTTTTAAATACTTGCCAGCAAATTTATAAACAATTTTTTTAATGCAAACTATTTTTAATTAATTAGCCCTTTCAGGATATGCACAGATCTCAACCCTGTTTTTATGTCCCTTTAAGGCTTATAAATACATACAGGCCCCATCACTGGTTACAGTTCTTAGAAGAAAAAAAATGCACCTAAAGAAAAACCTGTTGCAAAAAATAATAATTACGATGTGGATTAATAAAACATTTTTGGTTTTATATATAGATTTGTTCGATTTGGGTCTTGAAGACCCACATCACTGTGTACATTCTACTACAAATGGTATAATGCTATTCAGCTGTATTAAATGCATTACTCGTTGAAGCGAGTTCTTACCCAGCAGAATCCACAATAATAGGGTTGCCCAGCAACAGGGAAAACCCCATAAGCACCCAAGGCAGGAATGGAGCTTGAAACTTCAATACACCAAGAAGTTTCATGCGTACATAAGGATTTCTTCTGCTCCAGACGTACACAAGCATTATTGTAAAAGCTTGACCTAGGAAGACTAAATTGACAAACAATCCAAAGATCTGGAGGCCAAAATTAAGGAGAATTGTAGATTAAAAAAATAAAAAACAATATATATAGTACTCATTCGCTCAACAAAATGCTTGAATGTGATACGATTTCAGTTGCATTCATGCTAATTAGTAGATGTGAACAGCCTTACAGAATAATTTAAAGAAAATAATAGTGCAATAAGAAAATAAAAATATGCTTTTTATTGCATAAAGGATTGTCATCTGTGTATGTAACCCCCACAAATAGGTTAAATCCAGCAGTTGCATGTTCAGCCTTGGTACAGCACTGCTGCTCCAAGGCCTGAACATGCAACTGCCAGCTACACACATGCTGACTGTCCAGCTGCACTGCCACTCAGAGATGATTTTAGCTATGTTTTAAAGGGGCATAAAGTTGCAATATGAAAACACAGTTTTTGTGTTCCAGTAATCCATTTGCAAGCAATAGTGCTATACCAAAATCTAACACTTTACAAGCATGTTATTATTGCCTCTGTATATCCCTTTAACACATTGGGGCAATTCTACATTAAAAAGAATGCATTTGATCATTTATTATTGTCTATTAGGACTTTAAGGAAAAAACAGCAATTATAGGATTACAAAAGGTCTAAACAATCACTAGTGAGCATGTCTAAGTCAACATTTGACACCATACTGGTTTGGGTGTTCTTTCTGAATCTGACTGTATAGTACCTAGCTCTTTTTTTTTTTTTTTTTTTTTTTAAGCAGGCTCCAAATAACATTAATCGATACTTTGAGATCTTCCAATACACATGATAAAAATACCATTAGATTACATTCAATGATCTGGATTGAGTCTCCAAGGTTCGTATTCAAAAAGATAATTGTATGTTTTTTATTTAAGATGGAAGTACCATAATGTGTTTTTAAAATATTAACTTTACATCTGTAATCCACATCTTTTAGATAAGGGTATGGATTGGACTTCCTAACAAATAATGCTATTACGAGCACTCACTCTCTGGTAATAGCAAATGTATACAAGTCTCACTAGTCTTATGTAGCATGGATGTTCATTCAGTGACACCAGCAACACTCTGTGATCAAAACAAACAGTAAAGTCAAAATTAAACTTTCATTGATTCAGAGAGAGAATGTAATTTTAAACAATTTTCCAATTGAATTACATTATCTAATTTGCATCACTCTTGGTATCCTTTCTTGGAGGCGTAGGCTCAGGAACAGAAACACACTACTGGGAGCTAGTTCAACACAGCTGGTGAGCCAGTGACAAGAGGCATATATGGTAACTCACCAAGTGTTATCAGTATATAAATTATGTAGAAGTGTAAAGAAAAGGATACTGCCATTAAGAGACCACCAAAAAGGAACATAAATACAAAATCTGCTGTTCGGCCTCGGAAAGAGGCCTTCTTCAAGCATTCTGCAGTACCGATATCTGTAGCAAATCAGAGTCAAGGAAAAACTGCATGAAAGTAACATATAAAAAAGGTGAACAAGTAGAAGACGACCAGAAAAGAAACTAAAAACGTTTAAAATGATGCAGTACATAAAAACATTGTGTTTAACATTCACAGAAAAGCCTAAGCTAAAGATGTTAAAGACAAACTTTAGCACAGCATCATTACGTAACAATCACATAATGCGCAACCACAGTTAAACTCATTTTTGTAGTCCCAGCAGTAATTTGCATATCTACAAGTTATACTCAAGAGGAAACAGTGTGTTTCAACTCCAGAGAGCTCTTAGTTTCACTACATATTACTGAATGTCAGGAACATTTTGCAGAACACTCCAAATTCTAAAAAACAAAATGTAACTTGTTAAATATTGCTTTGCTGTTTTACATGCAACTACCACTCTATAGCACTTTCCATTGTAATATTGAAAACATGTATAGGCATATCACAATACCATAAAGGATACAGAAAATCATATTAATAAAAAAGTTGAATCCAACTGGTCCAAAAAACAAGAAGTTTGTGAATAAACGCCATACCTATTACATACAAAAATAGAAAACATAATTAAGCAAGTGATTAATCATTACAATATAAAAAAAATGGTTAGGCTACATAAACATAACGTTAAAATATTTTCCCATTTCAATCAAAGATAATCTAAAGTATTGTTTGAATGTCAGTGATTACAATCAACATGTATTACATTATTAATACTTGTACATTATTTAAATCATAAAGCATAAGCTGTTTTGGTAATCATGGTTAAAGAGATAGACAACTTTTGTTAGCTATGACATAATTTAAAATTGATAGTGTTGAATACAGACAAGAAAATAAAACCTGTTTTTAATTATAAAAATTAATATACAATAACAAAAAATGTTCTGCATTTTGCTACACACTTTAAAAAGGACAGTAAAGTTAAACTTTAAAGGATCGATTGGCAGTGGATCTAGATCTGCCCAGAGGAAAGCCCCAAATGACAGGGGGTGAAACACATATTGGCAAGTGGAGCGGGTGGAGACATTAGCATGAATAGCGGTCTTGTGTTCCTGTTCAATTCCTCATATCAACCTTTTGCTGGGTAAGTCCCTCTGCACGTTAAGCACTACTCGAGTGCCGGGTCGGAATTAGCTGTAATATGTATGGGAAGGTGAAAAAACTAATTCTGAGGGCTTTATTTAGGACATTTTCCTGGACTAAGGTGATAACGTCAGGGATCCTCTGTATTCCCTGTATTAGTCTCGCTATATGAAACACATATCCTATGCCGACCCATGGAGAACTATGTTGTGCCAATAGATTAAACTCCATGTGTGTATACCCAATGTGATATATGATATATGTTCTCTGTTATATAGAAAGCTCCTCTGTGCTTGCAGCAATGTGACATTTTTACAATTTTTATTAAATTTTGCTACTATTAATAAAATGTTATTATTTTCATTTTTGAGTGCGGATTTCCCCATTCTTTTATGAATGTGGTGCTACATCTTTTTCTAACTTTTGCAAATGTAAAATTAAAAAATAAAAAGGTATAACCCTCCAAAAGTTTACTTAACTTACCTGTAATGCTGTCCTCTTCTGCTCCGCTGTTTTTCAAAACTGTATCACAGGCTTGCTGCGCTAATCCCCAGCACACATGATCTCGCAGTTTAACTAGCGTGCTCCTATGCTGGGGTGAAGCAGTCGGCGGCTTTACCCAGCATGGGAGCATGCAACATTTGTTTAAATGGTGTGATGATTAGACAGCAAGCCAAATGACACAGTTTTGAAGATAAAAGAAGAGCAGAAGAGGATGGTGATGCTTTATTTTTTCACAGCTGCGGCTTATCTTAACGTTAGCGCTGCAGAACCTGTTGGCACTCTACAAACTACCCTGATAATATAAATACATAATTCTACACATAGTGCAGAATTATGTAACATTAATAACTACGTTTATTATCCCTTTAAAGTCAACTCAGGACTGCCGCAAATCCAATCTGTAGCGCTCATCACACAGCAGAGCATGCGGGTCCCATGCAGGACTTTAACTATATAATTAAACCCTTTTGCATTTGGCGTTACAGTGCCACTAGTGTTAAAATTACATGCACTAATGTGTATTTTTAACACTAAGGTCCCTTTAATGATTCAGAAGACGAAAACTTGATAATAGAGGTAAATTGGATAGTTGTTTAAAATTACATGCTCTGTTCTCTTGGTATCCTTTCTTGAAGAGTATGCATAGGTAGGCTCTGGAGCACAATGCACCACTGCGAGCTAGCTGAACACATCTGGTAAGCCAATGACAAAGGGCGATGAGTATATAGCCACCAGCTAGCTCCCAGTAGTGCATCCTGCTACTGGGCATACCTAGGTGTGTTTTTCAACAAAGGAACTAAAAGAACAAAGACAATTTGGTAACTGAAGTAAAATAGAAAGTTAGTTCAAATTTCATGTTCTATTTGAACCATTAAAGTTTAATTTTGCCATTACTGGCCTTTAATTTCATTTTCACAAACAAATACTTAATCAGAAATAATAAAATTATTAAGAATAGGAAATTAACAAAAAAACTGAAACCCAAAATTGACTGAAATAAAATAAAAATAAAGTGTACCCAGGTAAAATTATAGCAACATTAACTACTGCAAACCCCTAACTTAACATGTTATGCTATTTACATGCAACCTACACAATATAAAGATCATTAAAATCCCTACCTTATGATACCTTTATAAAGAACAATATCCCTGTAGTAAGGAATAATCAAATAGTTTAACAAAGGGGCATGGAAATAAACATTAAATGAGATAGTAAAGTAAAAATTATACTTTAATTATTTATATTGAGCTTGCAGTTTTGAGGAACTTTTCAATTTTCTTCTATTATCAAATTTATCTTTGTTCTTGTAGTACTAATTCTTAAAATAGAATACCTAGGTAGCGCAGGCAGAATCAGCAATGCACTGCTGGGAGCTAGCTGGTGATTGGTGGCTGCACATATATACACCTTTTGTCTTTGGCTGAGCAGGTGTGGTCAGCTAACTCCAGTAATGCATTGCAGTTCCCGAAGCTACTCTTCAACAAAAAGATACTGAAAGAACAAAGCAAATGAAATAAAAGAAGTCAACTAGGAAGTTGTTTAAAATTGCATGCTGTCTTTGGGTTATTAAATAATCTATTTTTCTTAAATACTTTGTTAAAGCTTAACTCCTTTCCATAAGAGCATGTGTAGGTAGACTTAGGAGCATGCATGTGTCTGAGTACACCACCTGAGCATGGCTAAGTATATTCTCACGTAAAAGGAGCCATGGTTAAAGGGACAATCTAGTCCAAAATAAACTTTCATGATTCAGATAGAGAATATAATTTTAAACAATTTTCCAATTTACTTTTATCACCAATTTTGCTTTGTTCTCTTGGTATTCTTAGTATAAAGCTAAACTAGGAGGTTTCATATGCTAATTTCTAAGCCTTGAAGGCCGCCTCTTCTCTCAGGGCATTTTGACAGTTTTTCACCACTAGAGGGTGTTAGTTCATGTGTGTCATATAGATAACACTGTGCTCACACACGTGGAGTTCCAGTGAGTCAGCTCTGATTGGCTAAAGTGGATGTCGGTCAAAGAACTGAAATAAGGGGGCAGTTTTCAGAGGCTTAGATACAAGGTAATCACAGAGTTATAAAAAGTGTATTAATATAACTGTGTTGGTTATGCAAAACTAGGGAATGGGTAATAAAGGGATTATCTATCTTTTTCAACAATAAAAATTATGGGTGTATGTAGACTGTCCCTTTAACAGAGCATATCAAAAGAAAGAGGTACATTGAGGCAAAGACAGAAGAGGAGCACCGTCTGTTACAGTTCATAAAACTTCCCTTATTTATTTCATTAAAGGGACATGAAACCCAAAATTTTTTCTTTCATGATTTAGAAAGAGCATACAATTATAATCAACTTTCGAATTTACTTCTATTATCTAATTTGCTTCATTCTCTAGATATTCTTTGCTGAAAAGCATATCTAGATATGCTTAGTAGCTGCTGATTGGTAGCTTCACATAGATGCCTCCTGTGATTGGTTCACCGTGTGCATTGCTATTTCTTCTTTAAAGTATATCTAAAGAATGATGCAAATTAGTTAATAGAAGTAAACTGTAATGTTGTTTAAAATTGTATTCTCTACCTTAATCATGAAAGAAAATGTTTGTGTACAGTGTCCCTTTAAAACAGAGAACCATATAAATATGCACTTGTACATCCAAAAAGTGAAGTCATTTTACGTGTTTCAGCGTAAAGCCGTTAGTCTGAGGCAAATCATTTAAAAATGTAAGCTCTATCTGAAAGCAATTTTTTTTTACTTCCATGTCCCTTTAAAGATAGGAGTGTCCATAAATATTTTTCCACACAAATCATAACCATCTTCTATTTGGTACTATCCCATTATACAGGACGGCTGCAAGACCTTACGTGATCCGTTCTCACTGTCGTTTTTAGAAACAGCAGCATTACCCTTCACCCCAGAAAAAAGACTGATTCTTACCCATTTTAAATATTCCAGACCAGCACACTGAGGGTGCAGACTGATGACGGTGGTAAATGTTTCCTGTTATTATAGAGGGCGTATCGGTAACAAATGTGGAGTTGGTGGACAAGTTTCCTGACAGGTGTATTGGTGGGCGGAGCTGTGGTGATGTAGAAGAGGCAGCTCAAGACTCACATTTGTCACCAGAAAATAAACTGTATCCACACAAACTATAATGCAGAATGACGACAAGTGGATGGATTAAAACCATAGAGTCCATTGTCAGGGAGCAGCTCTAGCACTGAGGTAAA
Source organism: Bombina bombina (assembly GCF_027579735.1). Lineage (NCBI taxonomy): Eukaryota > Metazoa > Chordata > Amphibia > Anura > Bombinatoridae > Bombina > Bombina bombina. The sequence goes on along the minus strand of NC_069501.1, from coordinate 706,844,347 downwards.
AACCATAAAGCCAGAGTCAGGGTATGCTAGGCTTTTGTGACTGTAATAAGTTCAGTCTTACAGCAAAGTTAAAAACATTAGGTACATAACTGTGGTTACTGAGGTAATACTATGACTAACAGCGCTGCATTTACTAAGAACTACAGGGAGAACAGATCACATGACGTCAAGCAGCTCTTTTTATTTCAATAAAAAAGGGGAAGAGGTACTTACCTGATAATGCCTAAATATTAATTCTGGGTTAAAGTACAGCTGAAATGGTGTTATCAGTTCTAATTGCTGTAAATCAAACAAACAATAAAATGGTGAAGACAATGCATTTAACTGTTTAATCGTTCACAAAATCGAAGTTGTTACTAAGAAATACAAACAACATTGCAAGATTACATCTAACGTTGACCATAAGAGGGAAAATAAAAACTCTAAGGAGGATGTTTATTGCGGAAATGTGTGTGGAATAGTATTGAATACACACGATTAAAGTCAACAAAGTAGCACGCCAAAAAAAGTGTTAAAGGAACATGAAAACATTTTTCTTTCATGGTTCAGATAGAGAATGCAATTTTAAATAACTTTCAATTGTACTTCTATTACAAAATGTTCTTTGTTCTCTTGGTATCTTTTGTTGAAAAGTAGAGAAATAAGCTCAGGAGCGTGCACTTTGATACAATGTTATCTATTTGCAAGCCCATTAGATGGCAGTACTATTTCCTGCCATGTAGTGTTCCAGACACCTCCCTAGGTATCTGTTAAAGAATACAATGATAACAAAGCAAATTTGATAATAGAAGTAAATTGGAATTGTTTATATATATTTTTTAAAATTATATTTTCTTTCTGAATCACAAGAGCATTTTTGGGTTTCATATCCCATATCAAAGAATGTTTTCTACACTAACAAGAATCTAACGTGGTTTCTGATTTTGTTAGCCAAATATATTCCACGCAACTGTAATTTCAATATCCAAAACCAATCTTACTTGGCAACTAACTTGATGTGCATAAAAATGTGCCTGTAATACACTTGTATCACCCTAGTGTAAACTACCTAGCATAACGGGAATACCTAAGTAAACAACACTAGCTAACAAGTGTCTATGACAAAATACTTCAAAAACAAGGTAGAGCGTCTATTAGTAGTCCGATGTGCAAATGTTAATAGTACAGTATATTATTGGCGAACTGAAGCTATTCAGTGACGTGTCGCCGACTTTATGGTTAGAGCCGCATTGTTTACAAACACTACGGCCTAGAGGTGACGCTTACAACTAAGACAACTGTTTTGACATCAGCTCCCTTGCATGGCTACTGTTCAGTGCTTACCGTACACTGACAGCTTAGTGAGTGCCGTCGTTATGCAGTGTACCAGCTATGAGACTATAAAACGGTAGTATAGTGTATCAACTAAAGCATGTCCCGTAGCATAATACACCGGCCAGACACAAATTGTATCCTTACCACAACCGCTGTAGTGAGCACACACGACGTAGTATAAGCACGGGTTACCGGTGGAATCTGCATATACTCCTGCCGGAATGTCTGGTACGCCATCTTGCTGGCCCTACTGTCATCTCCACCCACTAACATCTGAAGCCTCTACACACACTTTGAAACGCATTTACCAATAGGAGCATAGTCACGCCTCCTAAACGCTTTCTTACTGGCTGTTTGAATAGTCGGTTTCCTTTTTTTACCCATTAGTGATACGTCTATTTACCATTGGTCCGCGTATGGTCTAGTGCTTTACGCTGATTAGTTGATGTGAACAGCTCCTATATCATATTGTAAGCAAGCATGCATAAATACAGGAACAGTAGCCTTAATATATGCCCGAGATAAGAATAATAGCAGGTGTTAATTTCTATAGAAACATTACAAAAAAAAAGTCAATTGTACATGCCCGAATTAAACATGGCACTTCTGCGGCACTGTCGTTTTGTGCGACTGTGACGTACCACCGCGAGTCTTGATTGGGCAGATTAGTAGAACTGTGTTTCTTGTAGCTAAGCGCGGAAATTACGAGTAACGGCTACAGAGGGATCAGCTGACGCAAAAAGCAGGTATAACTAATTTATGTTTTATAGGTATTTGCTTTAAACTGCACACTATCAGTAATATTCACCATTGTACACCCGTGTGCTAGAGCTGTATTCACCCGTATTGCACTCGTTGCATTTATACATCAATTTCGACGTTTTTTGTCTGTGAGTTACTCTCACACATTATACCCAATTCTCTCCAACAAACCAACCATATTTTTAGAATACAGTTTGTAAAAGTCTCTAAATATGGAATATGCCACCTTATGATATTCAATATATAAATCAGAAGAAACATATTCTGAGTTTAAAGGGACATTAAAGTCAAAATTAAAGGTACATTGTTCAGAGCATACAATTTTAAACAACTTTCCAGTTTACTTCTGTTAACAAACTTGTTTAGTTCTTTATGTATCCTTTGTTAAAGAGTAATCCTATGTGAGCTCAGGAGCATGTATGTGTCTTTAGCCATCTGGCAGCATAGAGTATATGTTGCATTCTTTGGCAGTTGTGCTTGCAACTATGGGGTCGATTTATCAATTATGAGCAGACAGGGGCACATATACGCGCCCCTGTCCACCGCAGCTCGCCTCTGGCGGGCTGAATTCTGCACAATCACTATTTTGTGCTCTTGTGCAACGCCGCCCCATGCTAGCGCACAGCCAATCACACGCGGACAGGAGCGGTCAATCTCCCTGGTCGGACAAGACTGGGGAGATTGAAATTCACCGCCTTAGAGGTTTTGAAAGGTTAGGGAAGCATTAGTCTGATCACCGCTGCTTGTTAAATACGGACTACAGGTTCTCTGGTGAGAACCTGCAGTCGAAGGGGGTCGAAAGGCTTGCAAAACCTTGATAAATTGGACCCCTTTGTATATCATTGGTGTAAACATTGTTGCAAACACTGCTTTCGATTTCTAAAGACACATGCATGCTCCTGAGCTCACCCTAGGATTATTCTTTTAAAAATAATAACAAGAGAACCTAAGCAAAATTGATAACAGAAGTAAATTGGAAAGTTGTTTGAAATGTCATGCTCTCTCTAATCCATTTAAGTTTAGTTAAGTTTTTTAATTGTTTTGTTTTTTTTGAGCTGTTATGAATCTATATTTACGTCTTTATTTACAGATCGATCCTTACAACTGCCAGCAAAATGTCTATTACTCCAATGTGCTATGAAACTCAGTTTTTTGAGTTTACTCCTCAAACATGTATCCTTAGAGTATATGTGGCTTTTCAAGACTACTTATTTGAGATGCTGTTGGTTGTGGAAAAAGTAATCATGATGAAATTAGAGAGTTTTCCAAACTCTAGAATAAATAACTTCCAGATTAGAGAAAGCACAGAAAAGTATCTGCACTTCATAAATGAACGATTCAATAACTTATTTCAGAAAATGGAAAAATGGCTTCTAAAGTTGGTGCTGAGCATACCCAAGAATATTCTGCTGTCAGAAGATAAGGTTCATTCGCAGTATAACTACAATAAGGAGAAGTATGACCTGCTACCAGAGTGAAACTGAAACCTTGAAAAAACAGTATAAGGCTGAAAGTTTTGCTACTCAGTCACTTATGGCAGAACTAGAGGAGCAGAAGGTTGTACAGGCAGAACTAGAGAAAATACTAACTTGGTTTGATGGGCTTGAACAAATTTGTAGAGCTCATGGGAACCTTGACTTAAAAGAAAGTATCACTTTTATGACTCAGAGCTCCAGGAAACTCCAAGATAATATAAAGGAAATCAATCTAAAAAATAGAAAGAGCAAAATGGATATGTCATCTATGACTCCAGTTTGTGTACGGACCAGGAAGCCAAAATAAGGAATTCTGAATTTGTTGCCTTTGTAATATATGTATATTAAAACATAAGTGATTATTACTCATTTATCTTGCTGAAATACACAAATCTGTATATACTTTTGTGTTTGTATCTTGCAATTAAATGGACATTAATGAGCAAAAATAGAATGTCGTGCTGGAACATTTTATTATTGCACTGTTGCTTTAAATATAATTTTTTAACATCTGCTAAAGGGGTTATAAATATAACTTAAAGGGACATAATACTCATGCTAAATCACTTGAAACTGATGCAGTATAACTGTAAAAAGCTGACAGAAAAATATCACCTGAGCATCTCTATGTAAAAAAGGAAGCATTTTACCTCACAATTTCCTTAGCTCACCAGAGTAAGTCCTGTGTAAAAAGTTATACTTCAGCTGCTGGTAAAAAATAAATAAAATAAAAATGTAATTAACTACAGCCAATCAGCATCAACAGTGCTGAGATCATGACCTCTTTTAACGTGATCTCATGAGATTTCACTTCTCTCTCATGAGATTTTATAGCAAACACGAGTGTGCATGAGGATCACTCCCTTGCCTGTCCCGGGACAGGCATACTGATTTGTCCTTTATAATGTGGTGTAAATACTTAGGACATTTTGAGGTAAACTATCTTTCATTTTTTACATAGAGATGTTCAGGTGCTATTTTCTAGTCCTCTTTTTACAGCTATGCTGCATCACTTTCAAGTGTTTCAAAATTTGGGTATCATGGCCCTTTAAATCAGCTCCAAACCAGTAGTGTTCACTTATCTAGAGCTGAAGATGACCTGAGCCAATCATGGATGACAAATGTTCATAACTGCCAATCACCAGCTGTGTTTATAAGGTGGCGCAAACAAATGCTGATATCCCACTTTGAATAAACCTCGTATAATATATATATATGTGTGTGTGTGTGTATATACACTTCTAGGGTGGATAGCAAGTGAATGGATAGGACAAACTACTGTATAACAACTTGTTTAAAGGGACAGTCAACACCAGAATTGTTGTTTAAAAAGATAGATAATCCCTTTATTACCCATTCCCCAGTTTTGCATAACCAACACAGTTATAATAATACACGTTTTACCTCTGTAATTACCTTGTATCTAAGCCTCTGCAAACTGCCCCCTTATTTCTGTTCTTTTGACAGACTTGCATTTTAACCAAAAAAAATAGGAAAAGGCAGCACTAGAATTAAAATTAAAAAAAATCTTTATTTTCTCATGGAGGCAAAAAAAGCGTATGACATGGAATGAACGTCTGACGCGTTTCACGCCCGCTAGTGGCGTTTCATCAGAGACAACAGGTGTTCCAGACCATGGCCCTCTTATACTGGTCATGGTAAGTGCATATTTAACCCCTTAATGTAAAAAAAAAACAAAAAAACATTAAAAGTATATGTATATTAACATAAAATATTCTACAGTATAGATGGTCTTTAGCTATTATGTTACAAAATCAAGTAGAAAGGACAAATGTTAAGTTTATATGGGGTTAATCCAGGCCTGATCACAAAAACTTGCCAATATCTAAAAATGTATTATTGCAATATACATAATCCCATATACTCTGATAAACAGATGTAATAAATTAATATATCTACCACATTATGTATAAAATACAAAATGCTTAAATAATATATTCAGGGAAATTATTAAATATTAAATTCCATTCTCAAATAAGACTAACCCAATTCAAACTTGTCACAAAAAGAAGAAATAGTTATACCACTTAGCTACAGCTCATCACTCCCTTAGGAGATCATTTTTATATATGACTAAACATATTACACAAAATAACTAATATCCCATTCAAGGTTGAGGCCATCAGGAATTCTAGTTTTAAGTTTATAAATCTAGTACAATTCTTTCCTGTCTAGGATTTTGTACCTTGCGAAGAAATACAGATGATGATCAAATATACTCCCAGCAGGCTGATGATCTCACTGAGAGATTATCCGCCATAGGCTATGATCCTATTAAATTGGAGAAAACAAAATTGGAAATTGGGAAGATTAAAAACAAAAATAAATTCAAGGATAAAAAAAGACACCTCTTTCCAATTCGACAATAGCATAGTCTTTACAACAGAATACACCAACCAGTTTTTTGATATTGTGAGAATATTAAAGAAGAATCTCCCAATACTAGGTGGTGATCAAATACTGCAGAATTATATTGCGAATTGTAAATTTGTGTCAAGGAAACCAGAAACCTTGGCTGCTAAGCTAGCTCCCAGTATGGTCCCAAGTGGGGAGACCAGTAGGGGAGGTAATTGGTTAAGAAAACAAGGATGTTTCAAATGTGGAGCAAGGACATGTCTGACATGTAATATGATGGGAATTACCACTAGCTTTAAATCTACCGTGGATGAGCAAGAGTATAACATCTCTTTTTATGCCAACTGCAAAACTAAGTTTGCAGTATACTTATTGGAATGCAAATTTTGTAAAATCCAATACGTGGGGAAAACGACCAGAGAGGTCAATGTGAGAGAACATCTAAATGATGTTAAAAACTATTGCAAAGACTCCACGGTGGCCAGGCATTTTAATTTAATACACTTTACCAATGAAGGAAACTTCAAGGTTAAAATAATTGATATAGCTAAGGTCCCTTTAAGAGGTGGGAATAGGTACAAAATCCTAGACAGGAAAGAATTGTACTAGATTTATAAACTTAAAACTAGAATTCCTGATGGCCTCAACCTTGAATGGGATATTAGTTATTTTGTGTAATATGTTTAGTCATATTTAAAAATGATCTCCTAGGGGAGGAATGAGCTGTAGCTAAGTGGTATAACTATTTCTTCTTTTTGTGACAAGTTTGAATTGGGTTAGTCTTATTTGAGAATGGAATTTAATATTTAATAATTTCCCTGAATATATTCTTTAAGCATTTTGTAGTTTATACATAATGTGGTAGATATATTAATTTATTACATCTGTTTATCAGAGTATATGGGATTATGTGTATTGCAATAATACATTTTTAGATATTGGCAAGTTTTTGTGATCAGGCCTGGATTAACCCCATATAAACTTAACATTTGTCCTTTCTACTTGATTCTGTAACATAATAGCTAAAGACAATCTATATTGTAGCATATTTTATGTTAATATACATATACTTTTAATGTTTTTTTTTGTTTGTTTTTTTTACATTAAGGGGTTAAATATGCACTTACCATGACCAGTATAAGAGGGCCATGGTCAGGAACACCTGTTGTCTCTGATGAAACATCACTAGGGGGCGTGAAATGCGTTGACGTTCATTCCATGTCATACACTTTTTTTGCCTCCATGAGAAAATAAAGATTTTTTTGAATTTTAATGCTAGTGCTGCCTTCTCCTATTTTTTTTGATTGCTGCTTGGGGCAATAGATTCATTGCCTTCTAGGTGTAGCACCCAGCCACTGCGAGTTCTCTTTTGCCCATAGCAGCCGAGTTACGGCGACGTCGATGACGTCATCAACCTGAGCCACAGTCGACGCCAACCTGAGAGTTTGGAGCGGCCGCTTTCACATTACCTGCATTGCATTTTAACCAATCAGTGCTCACTTCTAGGAGCTTCACGTGCATGAGCTCAATGTTATCCATATGAAACACGTGAACTAACACCCTCTAGTGGTAAAAAACTGTCAAAATGCTTTCAGATTAGAGGCGGCCTTCAAGGTCTAAGAAATTAGCATATGGGCCACGATCCGATATACAGCGTCGCCCGCAGAAGCCGGCGACGCCAAAATTTGCTCGGGTTTGGTATCCTATATACGGCGTAACTTAGAAGTTACGCACGTAATATTTCTGCCTTTTGCCCGTCGTTTTTTGGCCCATAGACTGACATACAAAACACAAGCAGTTTGGTATCCAATATACGGCGTAAGGACTTACGCTCACAGATTTCAGAAAATCGACTCCATTCTCATCTCACCACAAATTGAAGGTGCAGCAACCCTTGCACTGACTTTGAAACCAACGTAACTTTCTGAAGGCCTAACAAGTGCATGCTTAAAGGGACACTGTATCCAAATTTTTTCTTTTGTAATTCAGAAAGAGCATGCAATTTTAAGCAACTTTCTAATTTACTCCTATTATCAATTTTTCTTCGTTCTCTTGCTATCATTACTTGAAAAAGAAGGCATCTAAGCTTTTTTTGGTTTCAGTACTCTGGACAGCACTTTTTTATTGATGGATGAATTTATCCACCAATCAGCAAGGACAACCCAGGTTGTTCACCAAAAATGGGCCTGCATCTAAACTTACATTCTTGCATTTCAAATAAAGATACCAAGAGAATGAAGAAAATTTGATAATAGGAGTAAATTAGAAAGTTGCTTAAAATTTCATGCTCAATCTGAATCAAGAAAGAAATTTTTTGGGTACAGTGTCCCTTTAACAACATACATATCAGCAGCTTGATCACAAATAGTTAACCTCTTCAAAGCATTTACTATTTCTGCCCCTGCAAGTTTGTCAAACCAAACACAAAGGGGTGCATCATGGGGCACAAGGGGTCATCATGGGGCACAAGGGGTGCTGGAAGCCCTACAATCCCCTGTTGTTCTGTCTACACATGCTGATTCTATAGTTGCTGCTGAGGTCCATGGTGATGGTGCTACCCCTGCTACAGCTGGTCATCGAATTACATACTGCGGATTTCCACTGCATGTAAGTGAAACTACTACATCCCACCCCCATTCCCTTAACCACCCTAATTACTGAAAATATATCATTAGTTCAATTCATGTTTTGGTCACTATGATTTATTGACTATCATTTCGAGGAATGAAAATGGATGTTTATAGCTTATGTTCACACCTTCTGTAAAAACATTATTATTTAGATATATATACCCATGTGCAGGGATAGGCAAGGTGTCCTTCACTAAAAGTCTTTACCTTAGAAAATGTCCGGCACAGCCTTGGCTCGTGCCTATCCCTGCACATGGGTCAATTTCTATTGGATGTAAGAAACCTTGATTTACATCTTAAAAGTGAATATCACTATTAGTGATGTTGCGAACCTAAAATTTTGCGAACAGCGAACGCAAATTTCCGCGACTGTTCGTGAATGGGCGAACCGGGGGCGTACCGCCATAGACTTCAATAGGCAGGCGAATTTTAAAACCCACAGGGACTCTTTCTGGACATATAATGATGGAAAAGTTGTTTCAAGGGTACTAACACCTGGACTGTGGCATGCCGGAGGGGGATCCATGTCAAAACTCCCATGGAAAATTACATAGTTGATGCAGAGTCTGGTTTTAATCCATAAAGGGCATAAATCACCTAACATTCCTAAATTGTTTGGAATAACGTGCTTTAAAACATCAGGTATGTACACTACTTTACACCAGATATGAGTTGCACTGGGGTGGCACTGTGCCCTGGCAGGCAGGCACTTAAACGCACACGTGTGAAGGAAACTGACTGCTATTATTTAACACAGTCAAAAAAGTGTTGTTGTTTTTTAAATCTACACTACTGTTACACCAGATATGAGTTGCACTGGGGTGACACTGTGCCATGGCAGGCAGGCACTGAAACGCACACGTGTGAAGGAAACTGACTGCTATTATTTAACACAGTCAAAAAAGTGTTGTTGTTTTTTTAAAATCTACGCTACTGTTACACCAGATATGAGTTGCACTGGGGTGACACTGTGCCATGGCAGGCAGGCACTGAAACGCACACGTGTGAAGGAAACTGACTGCTATTATTTAACACAGTCAAAAAAAGTGTTGTTGTTTTTTTAAAATCTACACTACTGTTACACCAGATATGAGTTGCACTGGGGTGACACTGTGCCATGGCAGGCAGGCACTGAAACGGACACGTGTGAAGGAAACTGACTGCTATTATTTAACACAGTCAAAAAAGTGTTGTTGTTTTTTTAAAATCTACACTACTGTTACACCAGATATGAGTTGCACTGGGGTGACACTGTGCCATGGCAGGCAGGCACTTAAATGCACACGTGTGAAGGAAACTGACTGCTATTATTTAACACAGTCAAAAAAGTGTTGTTGTTTTTTTAAAATCTACACTACTGTTACACCAGATATGAGTTGCACTGGGGTGACACTGTGCCATGGCAGTCAGGCACTGAAACGGACACGTGTGAAGGAAACTGACTGCTATTATTTAACACAGTCAAAAAAGTGTTGTTTTTTTTAAGTCTACACTACTGTTACACCAGATATGAGTGGTGGCACTGGGCAAGTGGGCACAGTATACGCTGTCAGCCTGACACACACGCTGGCAGGCAACTGCAATTAGATTACACAGAGAAAAAAAAAAGCAGACTGATGTTCTAGCCCTAAAAATGGCCTTTGGGGTGCTGTCCTTACAGCAGAGATTAGATGAGTCCTTCAGGACTGTAGTGGACACAGTGTGTGTCCAGTTGGATTGTAATAAATACTTCCTTGAGTTGAGTTGCGCTGTCCCTTTTTGTCTTCATTGCTACGTCTGTTTATCCGAGAGAGAGGAATCTACGGGTTGGTGTGCAGCAGCATCTCGTCTGGGAGTCTCGTTCCGTTTTTCTCTTACGGAAAGTTTGTTTATCTACTCCAAGGGGTATGTTGATTATTACCTAGCGCTGTTCTTTTTTCTGTATCTTTTTACTGAAAACACTAGCCTAGCTATCAATTTCCCTATTAAATCAGCAGCAGCTACACTGTCCCTCCTCTCACTAAGAATGCAGCTTCCAAATGAATCTAAAATGGATGCTGTCCAGGAGGTAGGAGGGTCTGGGAGGGAGGGTCTGCTGCTGATTGGTTGGAATGTGCCTGCTGACTGTGAGGTACATGGTCAAAGTATTACTCAATGATGACGAATAGGGGGCGGATCGAACATCGCATATGTTCGCCCGGAACTATTCGCCGGCGAACAATTCGCGACATCACTAATCACTATATGTACCCTTCATACACAACTATGTGATGTGGTTTAGAGAACATGAATATGTCATAAACATGATGATATTACCTTTTCTTGGCCATTTCCACCCAGGCCTTATTATATTTTTCACTAAAACACCCCTCACATGGATGTGGATGACAATTATATGGTAAATAACAGAGGACAAGATTTAGGATGAAATATAACAATTTTTTTTTTTTAGGCTTCTTAGATGAGGGGGCTGAGGTGCCTGGAGTGGCTCTCCTGCCTCTCCTGGATTGTGTGGATTCAGAGGATTCTGCAGGAGTGCTGGCCACAAATGAGAGGCGGGAGGCAGTGTCCTGCTGGTGTGTGAAATGCTCCACCAACACACCCAACAGTTGGTTTTGTTCCCGCCATCTGTTGTCAGTCTGCATCTGCATATCCGAAATAACTCTCAGCATCTGAGATTGGTTCTGGACGATACCACTTAAAGATGCTGCCATATCCCGTTGCAGCTCAATGGAACGTTTGTAGTAAAGTCTGTTGGCTCCTGTAAAACCTGCGTTGGTCTCTCTGAATTCTCTCGCAGGTTGATGTGAGCCTCTCGCAGGTTGATGTTTGCCTCCTCTGGAGGGCAATGTATTCATCGCCCAGGGCAGAAGTCAGAGGATCTAAAGGCTCTTCACCAGCAGGGATTCTAGGCACAGGTTCACCTCTAGCTGCTGTTGCATCTGGAACAATGTCAGCTGTTGCTTCAGGAGGAACAATGATGGCTGGTGCCTCAGGAGGAACAATGATGGCTGGTGCCTCAGGAGGAACTACCACAGCTATATGCTCCTCTTCATATGCTGGAGCTCTTCTAAGGGAAGCGGATGGTGGAGCTCTCCAGGTGGACTGGTAGTCCCATTGACGACTGGTGTGCGACCACTCAGCCTGACCAGTTTGTATGTCCTGGTGGTAAAAGTCCTGACTGGCCTGATATTGTGAGGGGGGGGGGTAAAGACATCTACCCTTTGGGGATGCCTTGGCTGCCCCTCATAACCAAAAGAATAGTCCTCCGGCCAGGGCTCCTGCCAGGGCTCCTCTTCAAAACTTGGTGGCATGACGTATGGGTCCTCAACAGAGGCAATCCAACCCACCTCATGCCTGGGAGCATAATGTTGAGGGATTCTCTGGCCTGGTGGTTGTGGTGGAGCCATTCTTTGGCCTGGTGGTTGTGGTGGAGGCATGCCCGTTTGCACCCTGGTGACAGGAAGTTCTGTGGAGGAGTCAAATGATGAGAGGTATTAGTACAATCATATATATATATATATCCATGTGGGCATACAATGTACATTGATACATGCTAGGGCCTATACTCATTCTCATGTCAAACTCTATAACATGCATGTGCACATTGTGATTTGTGATATGAGGGATTTGAATATGCAAAGTATACATGTATGTGTTTCATACAATAGTTCTGTGTACATGTCAGTGATGGAGAAAATGTGTTCTTTAAGTAACACTATGGTCACACAATTTCCTTTAGCCTGATGTAGGCACATAACGTTCTACCTTGAGCTAAAAGTATTGCGATGGCTATAGTGTCCATTTACTGAAAACTCTACATGTGGCTTGTGGCCTGTGTTACTCCGAGACATGTTAGTATTTAACTATTCCACCTCATATCCTGAATTTCAATGTGTTAAGTAGCATTAAATGGACATTAAACCCATTTTGATTCTTTCATGATTCAGCTAGAGCATGCAATTTTAAAAAACTTTGTAATTTAATTCCATTAGCTAATTTGCTTCATTCTCTTGATATTCTTAGCTGAAAAGCATATCTAGATAGGCTCAGAAGCTGCTGATTGGTGGCTGCACATCAATGCCTCATGTGATTGGCTCACCCATGTGCATTGATATTTAATAAACAAAGAATAACAAAATAATGAAGCAAATTAGATAATAGAAGTAAATTGGGATGTTGTTTAAAACTGTATTCTCTATCTGAATAATGACATAAAAAGCTTTGGTTTAATGTCCCTTTAATGTGAAATCTAATTGTAGATGTTTTTGTTAGTAGGCCAAATACCATGCTCCTCATTGTGTACATGAATGTGTGACATTAAAGGATGTTATATCTCAAATACATATAATACTGGTGTGTGGGATGTTACTCACCAGCATGCTGTGCTGATGTTGCAGTCCCTGAGTCACGAGCCCCTGGAAGTCCACGGACTGCTGTGACGCTCAGGGACCTCCGAATGATCTCCTGCCACTCATTATATTCCGCCTCCTGGGGAGGACCACCGCCTGTTCCCCTCTGGTGCATGGCTTCTTGGCCCATTTTCTCCTTGACCCGCCTCTTGCAGTCATTCCACCTTTTCTTGAGCCCATCCACATTCCTCCTCTGCTGGGCCACGCTATTGACTGCCTCCTCGACCCTCAGCCATGCATCTTTACGCCTTCAGGCAACTCCTTTGCCCTTCTCTTGGCCAAAGAGGGCAGTGTGGTTCTCAATTACGGCCTGGACTAGCGCAAGGTTTTCGGCAAAAGTGAAGTTGGGGCACCTCATGCGCTCCTTGTCCTGGGCCGCCTGGCTCCCTCCCTGGGATGTCCCTGGTGTGGGTTCCTCCCTATCCTCTCCCTCCTCCCCCCCTTCTATCCCCATGTGCACCCTCTTTCCCTCTTCTGAGTGTGCCTGGCCTTGGGGCAGCCCCACTCCCATCCTCCCTTCAAGCTCTCCCTCTCCCTGCTGCTCCTGTCCATAATCCTCTCCCTGCAACTAACCCTTCCCTCCTCCCCCTCCGCCCTAGCTCTCCCTGCCATCCTCAAACTACACACACTCACACACTCACACTCACTCCCACTTCAATCACACACAATCACAACCAAACACTCAGCCTATCACACTGTAAAAGATAAATAAAATGTGTGAGGTGTTAGAAAAAAAAGGTGTTGTGTATTTTGAATATGTGTGTATGCAAAATGTGTGCAATATGTAAAAAAAAAAAAGTGTTAGTAAATGTACAGGCTTAACAATCCAAAAATCCGACCTAACTAACTTAATGAAATGCTCCTCTCTCACTACTCTTACCACTAATCTCTACTCTGTAGTGTGCTGTAGCTCCAAGTACCAACCAAACACACTAGAGAAAATGGCCGCTGCGCATGGGTTTATGTATGAATTTTGAATGGCGTAATTACGTGTCGCATCTTTTAGAACTGGCCGCTGTTTTTTACGATTTGTAGGCTAATTTGCATAAAACTACACTTTATTGAGACTTTACGTGAACAAAATACTGGCGTAAGTACTTGCGGCGACTAAAATGTGTATTTGCGCACATTTTAGTTGATCGCCGGTTTTTGCTACTAACGCCAGTTTAGCATCTGACGGCGCAGTATATTGGATAGGTCGAGTTGCGAGGTGAAATTACGGGCGGTGCGGGTTCTCTCGCTTGCGCCGAAAACTACGACCTATATCGGATCGCGCCCATGATCCTCCTAGGTTTAACTTTCAACTAAGAATACCAAGAGAACAAAGCAAAATTGGTGATAAAAGTAAATTGGAAAGTTGTTTAAAATTACACGCCCTATTTAAATTATGAAAAAAAGTTTTGGACTGTCCCTTTGAGTGCAATATAACCTACCAAAGTATGCTTACTCAAATGGTGATTCTAGTATTAATTAACTAAAATACTTAACCTTGTGGCCTTATTATGTGAGTTTCGTTAAGACATACACAGTAGGCTGAAGCTAAATAACTAGTAATTTATTAGTTTTGGATATTATATATTTTCATTTGCGGACTAAGATATTATATAAAAACGTAAAAAATCCTAAAAGAGACCGGTGTCAAAATTATTGTCACTATGGATATCGATACATATTAAAAGAGTGAAATTAAATCATATAAATAAATCATATAAATAAGCATTGGTTCCTCTATGGAAACATGAGAATCCTTAAGTTACCATATGATACAATACAATGTTGCTATACAAGTGAATGTCTCTTTCTTATGTTTATAGAAATCTCAGGTAGAGTAAGCCCTCTGTAATTTTGGTTAATGTTTTCAAAGCTTTAATAAAACTCTTCAAGGCCTTCGTGGAATTCCGCTCTTATAGATTTTCTTATCATATTTTAATAAGCACTTTCAAAAGAATTGCGGTTTACACATTTAAGTGAAACTTTCTAAGTGTATCCGATTGTCTTTTTGTTAAAATGTTCAGCTGGACAATTATAAATAGCTTATTTGTTGCTAATAGTATGTACATACGTTTTTTTTGCGGCTCGTGTCGTTTCTTTAAGTCTCCTCCGGATTAACAGTGCACTGTTATGATGTTCTCCCTTTGCGGACAGGTGATTCCGGTAGAGCGCTGCAGCTTTCAGCCTCCTTTTACTGGATAGTCCGATAACTTGTAGATCTCCTCTTCAAGTGTTGGCCACTCCTTGATTACAGGGACCCAGTGTGATATTTTTTTCCAGGATCTCCCAATTGTCGGTTGTCCGTGCTGTGGGTGTTTGAAAGCCCCAGACTTTTTTTGACTTGCAGGTGTTTACAAGTGCTCCAACTCGGCTGATAATTTCGCCGGTGAATGTATCAGGAACCTTGCGTCTTTTGGCTCAAAGTGATCCTCTTTAAAGCCCACTAATAGCAGTCTCTCACTGTCCTCCTTTGTGTTAGCGGTCAGTTTGTTAGAATCAGGTTTCTACGCGTTTCGGCCTTCAGCCTTTCTCAAGATACCTGATTTGATCCTTCTGTTGCCTTTTAAAGCCGTTTCGTTGTCGCTTTCTTATTTATTAACTCTTTCATTACCAAAGTCCATATATCCAGTTTCTATTTTGGTTTTAATTGGAGACATATATTCTTATAGTTTGTTATTACAGGGCTTTTCTGAGATTCTTTGTGAGACATTCCTCTACTATGTGTTTCAATGTTATTGTTTGTTATTTGCATTTTTATCTTATTACTCAATACTTTAAATGTTTATACATAACTTGTAAAAATTATTGCACTTCAATTACGGTTCTTATTGCCCTAATACATCCTCTCATATATCATGTTAGTGATCATTCGTGCCAACTATAATTTATACACATTATTGGATGATAATAATTATTACTCTTATAAGGGGTGTGTTTCCATATATTAAACCAGACTTTTAGCATACTGTCATATCTCAGGGCAGAATTACACCTTGTCGTGATACATTTGCTGAGCTTAGAATATATTTGCTGGTATTACGCATAAAGGCTAAAAATAAAGCCTCTATTTCCTCCAATTCTATTATTTTATTAGATATTGGATACCTCAAAGTGTTCCTATTGGCCTTTTGTATTTTTATTGGCCATCCTCATTTTGGAGAAAAATTAATTTGTTTTATTATCTGGAAATGTATAAGGTTTTGGGTGAGACTTGTTTTCCCTATTTTCCATTTTACCCTCAAATATCCTCTCCAGTTATAGATAGTGTTAATGTGTGTATCTATAATGCTCTTATACAGTTACCATTCTCTATATACATATAGTTGTCTATACACCTAAAATAAGATATAATAAAATATAAATACTTAGTGATTTTCTAAATTTGACGATAGTGAAAGATGGATTATACATCTAGTTCATAAGGTTTGTGTCTAGTCCTCTTATGAATAATATGTCAATTTTATAAATTTTACAAATTCTGCTTTTTAATGGTTTGGGGTTTATTTCTTTATACATATTTCTAAATTATCGAATTCAGATCCAACTCACTATTATGTCCTCTGGAAAATAAAGTACCCATTTTATAAATTAATTCTGCCACTTGGTGGAGTAGTTTTTTCTCTATGTTCCCACCCCTACTGGGGCTTTCAAACACCCACAGCATGGACAACTGACAATTGGGAGATTCTGAAAGAAATATCACACTGGTTCCCTGTAATCAAGGAGTGGTCAACACTTATAGAGGAGATCTACAGGTTATCGGACTATCCGGTAAACGGAGGCTCGAAGCTGCAGCGCTCTACCGGAATCACCTGTCCGCAAAGGGAGAACATCATAACAGTGCACTGTTAATCTGGAGGAACCTTAAAGACACAACACAAGTCGCAAAAAAACGTATGTACATACTATTAGCAACAAATAAGCTATTTACAATTGTCCAGCTGAACATTTTAACAAAGACAATCAGATACATTTAGGAAGTTTCACTTAAATGTGTATTTCCATCAGCCTAGCCGTAAAGTTCGTGTAGGGCCCAGTATGGGCCTGTAGCAGGCTAAGGGTTAAGGCTGCAGGAAAGTGGGATAGGAGATAGAGGGTTGGGTGCTAGTTGAAACATTGTTGCAGGTTAGGTCAGGCCCCTCCTTACCTGGTAAAAAGCTGAGGTTTCCCTCCCAACTTCCTCTTCTCCATCCGATCCAGGCTGTGAAGTGTTTTTTCTTTTTTCTGTGCTGCTCAGTTTTTTCTCCTTTTTTCTGACCACCATGCATCGTTCAAGGCGTTCAGTTCTCCCACCTAGACGCTATCAGGGATAATGCAGAAGCTGGAAAGAAAAAGGAAAAGATAAGTACTCAGAAAACAATTGATAATGATTTAGATTGCATCCCTCCTACACAAAATCAGGCTGTTGTTGTGGCGCAGGTTCATGCTGCATCATCCCATGAGCAAATCACTGAGGCTGGGGAGGATGTAGTTAATCTGGTGCCAGAATCACAGTTTGTAATAGAGGAGGTTCATTCACTTGTAATTAATTTGGAACAGCAGCAGCAATTGACTCCTAACCAAGTCTCAGACTTGCTGCAGGCTGTACCATCTGCAGATGTTCCAGCAGTTTTAAATTTTATGACCTATATTGCAGCTGCAATATCTAATGCTGCCTCTGCACAGCCCTCAGCAGTCCCTGTGCAATTGCAGCATGTGGTACCACGTGTTTTGCAAATTGGGCCTGGCATAACCAGGGATCCCCATATTGCAGAACATGTGGACCCCCTTTTACACCTACAGGCCACTGGGCCTCATTCTAATTTGCCCCTGCAGGTTCAGCATATATTGCCCCCTCAGGCACCTGGGCCGAGTTTGCACCAGGAGCAGGCACATGGCCTAAATGCTCCCGGTTATGTGGCGCTTCATGCGCCCCCCCATCAGGCTTCGGACACACTTGGTCAGCCACATGGGGGGGCCCGGGGGCCATTTGGGCCTTTTTTTACCCCCTTTTTCAATTACTAATTTGCCCCCATCGCAAGCGCAGGCACCCGAGGCCAATCCTTTCAATATCCCCCTCGCCGGCGCAGCGACCCCCCTTCGCGCACCTTCCGCAGTTGTGGCCACCCCTTCCCGACCTCAAAATACGTTACCGGAGCCTCCGGTGAACTATCTTCAGGCTTCTAGGCCTACTTCCGGTTGCGCACTTACATTGGCCGCGCGACCGGAAATAGGTGTGGGAACTTCCGGTGCGGCCATTATTCACAGCGGCGGCACCGGAGCGGCAGCAACAGCAGCGGTCTCTCATGGGCTCGAAGGTGAGCACCAAGAGGGAACGTTGCTTCAAGGGGGGCATGTGGCAACCAGGGAAGGAGGCCAGAATGCAGTTAGCACACCCGCTCAGGGTGTAGCAGGTCGCGCTCAGGGTGTCAGATCCCCAATCATTAGAGGGAGAGGTAGGGGGACAAAGACAGTTAGGAGGGGAGTCAGGACTTCAACACAGCCACGCCAGAGTTACCTTAGAAGAGGGGGGAGAGCCACTATTAGCAGGGGTTTCAGGCCACTGCAATTTTATAATGCCGCAATACCCGCCGCTGCGAGTGAGAGGGGGAATGTGAATGAGCAGCAATTTTATAATGCTGTAATACCTGCTGCGGCGAGTGAGAGGGGGAATGTGAATGAGCAGCAATTTTATAATGCTGTAATACCCGCTGCTGCGAGTGAGAGGGGGAATGTGAATGAGCAGCAATTTTATAATGCTGTAATACCCGCTGCTGCGAGTGAGAGGGGGAATGTGAATGAGCAGCAATTTTATAATGCTGTAATACCCGCTGCTGCGAGTGAGAGGGGGAATGTGAATGTTGTGACTAATCTAGGAAATCATAATGCTGTTAGTGATGTTGTTGTGAATGATATTGGTAACACATTCAATGATGACTGCACGCATGTTAGGGGAATGAATGCTGGGCAAATGCCTCATGTTGTTGGAGTCAGCAACGCTGCTGCTGCAGGTCTGTCTGCGAATCAGTCCATGGGTATGCGTGAGAGCATGAGTATGGGTGCAGGCCAAGCACACCATATTGCTCCCATTAATTTAAATGCATTAATTGAGCCAATTCGCCAACATTTAACTTCATCCCTGACTGCTAATATGTCTGCACCTTTAAACAACTTCCAAAGTGCTCGCAAATTGGTTTCTCTCTTACAGGGAGTAATTGGAACAGCTCCAGTGCCATTGGAGGCTCCAGTCGCCATGAGTTCAGCGGAAGTGGTCACGCAGAATCCATCTGCAGCGCAGCCGTCTTCCAACACTCATCAGCTACAGCAACCAGCTCAGCAACAACAACAACAGCAGCCCGTGCAGGATACCAATACCCAGACCGCACAGCCGGGAGTGTCACATGGTGAGCGTTCTGTTTTTGTACACGAACAAGAAGACACTACTGACACTTCACACACAGACACAGGTTCTGATAGTGATACATCGCTAGGCTTACAGGGGAAGGGACAGAAAAATTTTTTCCGCATGATTAAAAAAATCTTGAAGGAGGGTGTAGGCGCAGCGAAGCAGCAATCCAAAAAAAATAGCGCTCCACATGCGCTAAGCTCCCCCCAGCAGGCAAATAGCAATGTGGATTTGCAAGCCCTACCCCCTATCAGAGCAATCTCAGAGAGAAGGGCAGCTTTGTATGGGGATGCCAGCCCCGGTGAAATTTACTCCTTGCACGCGCATCTGCGTAAAAAGACAGTTACAAAAATTCACCAAGGGAAGTACGTTAATATTTTCGATTTGTCTGTAGAGGCGTACAGACAAAAGGAAAAGAGTGCTGAAGGGACTGGCCCAAAGAAATTCAAGCGCCCTGACTCATTCGATGAGTGGCTGCAATGTTTTAGGGTCTTCTCTTCATGTTATTTGGAGAAGTACCCTTCTCAGAATTTAGCAATATTGAAATATACAGACACCATACACTGGATCCAGCGTAATCGCGGTGAAGGTGTTTGGAGGGAATATGACTCCGAGTTCAGGAGGAAAATGTCGGGCAATCCCTCCTTAACTTTTGATTGCACTGACAATCAATTATGGCAGCGTATGGATCCCCATAAGGGACCAGCAGCGCAGGGCGCCCCCTCGGCTAATTAGCAGTCCTTTCGGAACGCAAGGCTGCGGAGGAGGGGAGGCGCCTGTTGGGCCTATCAGGAAAAAAAGTGCGATAAGGGCAGCGCATGCACCTTTAGACACACATGCAAATTTTGTACAGGATCCCATCCTGGGGCCGATTGCAATAAAAGAAAAGATGGAGGTACCAACAGTAGAGCCCCCGGATCATTTACTGCTCAGAAGGGCGGAAACCCCAGTGAGGGTCCACGCGCTTAAGCCCTGGCTGAAGGCCTACCCAGATCAGGCCACGGCCAGAATGCTATGGGAGGGGTTTTCATTTGGATTTAGGATTCCACTATTTCAAAGGGTACAGGGAGCACATTTGCAGAGAAATTTGTTGTCTGCATACCAACACCCTGAGGTGGTATTGGAAAAAATCAATAAAGAGGTATCCCTGGGCCGCATGGCTGGCCCATTTCCTAAACCACCGCTAAAAAGTTTAACCATATCCCCTTTGGGTGTGGTCCCAAAGAAAGATAAAGGGAAATTTAGACTTATCCAGCATCTTTCTTATCCGAAAGGCACTTCCGTCAATGACGCAATTGACCCCCAGCTAAGTTCCGTGCGCTATCAATCTTTTTATAGCGCTCTGGACTTGGTTAGACAGGCGGGAAAAGGCGCTCTACTCGCAAAATTGGACATAGAGTCTGCCTTCCGGTTGTTGCCTCTCCACCCTTCAGTTTTCCCTCTTATGGGATGTAAATTTCAGGGTTTGTACTACGTGGATCGCTGCCTCCCTATGGGATGCTCCCTGTCATGTGCGCTTTTTGAAGCATTTAGCTCATTCCTACACTGGGTGGTTGCCAGTGAGGCAGGCAGCGAGGCAATAGCACATTACCTAGACGACTTCCTCCTTGTGGGTGGATCTGACTCAGGCGAATGTCTGAATCTAATGAACAGCATGCGCGGTATAATGGCCAAATTTGGAGTACCCCTCGCAGAGGACAAAACACAGGCCCCTGCGACATGTTTAGTTTTCCTGGGCATTGAAATTGACACATTGGAAATGGTCTGTAGGTTGCCCACTGATAAAATTGAAGCAATGCTGGAGGCGGTTCGTGCGGCCGTTTCAAAGAGGGCCCTTTCCTTGAAGCAGTTGCAATCATTGCTAGGGCTCCTTAATTTCGCTTGCAAGGTAATACCTATGGGCAGGATCTTTAATCGTAGGCTGGAAAGACAACTGAGTGGAAGAACAAAACCTACTCAGAGGATTCGCCTTACGGTGGACCTGCTGGCGGATCTGAGGGTCTGGGAGGTTTTTCTAAAATCCTTCAATGGCGTGCGTGTCTGGCGCTCAGACCCCATATCCAGTCAACTGTTACATCTTTTTACGGATGCGGCAGGATCACATGGGTACGGGGCTTACTTCCGGGGGGAATGGAGCGCAGAGCCTTGGCCGGCCTCCTGGTACCTCCGGGGTTTCACCCGTAACCTAACCCTCCTGGAGCTTTTTCCCATAATCCTGTCAGTGGAACTCTGGGGATCCAGATTCTCAAACAAGACTATCATATTCTGGACTGACAACACCAGTGTTGTCTTTGCAATTAACAACCTGTCGGCCACCTCGGCCGTGGTGGTAACGCTGCTGCGGCACCTGGTATTGCGTTGCCTGGAACTCAACATTCAGTTCCAGGCGAAGCATGTTCCGGGTGTCAATAATGTGGTAGCAGACGCCCTGTCTAGATTTGAGTGGGATAATTTTAGACGCTTAGTTCCTAACGCATCACCAGTGGGTTTACGTTGTCCTGATTTTCTTTGGCAGCTGGTCGCTCCTGGGTAGCCCTATTGCCAATCGTACGTTCTTCCTTAGCCCCCTCCACCTGGCGCACTTACTTGAAACTCTGGAACGAATGGGACCAGTTTTGCCGGTCCAGGGGCATGGATGCCGCACAAGGGAACATTGCATCTCTGTGTGATTGGCTGGTGAGTCTTCACAAGATAGGCACGCGTCAGGGTTCACTACAGTCCAAATTAGCTGCATTGTCATTCTTTTATAAAGCGCTGGGGCTCCCGGATCCAACTAACTCATTCTTCATTCGGCAAGTTGTAAAAGGGTGGGGCAGGATCTATCCAAGGCAACCTGATTCTAGGGAACCCATCACACAAGACCGCCTAGATAAGCTGATATTGTCGCTTGATAGCTCATGCTACTCCCCATTTGAGGCATCACTGTTTAAGGCAGCGTTTGCGCTGGCCTTTGCGGCCGCACTCCGGCTGAGTGAGTTAGTAGCCCCCTCTAAGCGTGCGGCGAGTCGCGGAGTTCAAGTGGAGCATGTTAGGGCGGCCGTTGACTCCCTGCTCCTGTTTATCCCGCGCTCAAAAACGGATCAGTCAGGCAGGGGCGCTTGGCTGCACATTGCGCCCAGACCGGGCAGCATTTCCTGTCCAATAATGGTTATGAACAGTTATTTAGCTTTGCGCCCTTCTTTGCCAGGACAGTTTTTTATCCACGCTGATGGATCAGCCCTATCTAAGTTCCAGTTCGGTAGGGTCTTGAAGCAAGCAGCGGCGAACGTAGGCTTAGACAGCAGTAGGATCGCCCCTCATTCCTTTAGAATAGGGGCGGCGACGCAGGCCGCAAGCGTAGGTCGCTCCAGCGAGGACATAAAGCGGATGGGTCGGTGGCGCTCTAATTGCTTTAAGAAATACGTCCGCCCCATTGTTTAATACAGACATTTTGTGTGCACACACTAAACTATTTGTCTCCGCAGGTCCAAATCATGGAGCAAAGCGGATTTGGATTGTGGGACATTCTTTCATCCACTGGGCTTCGATTCGTTGCTCCTCCCTCCCCTTGGGTCAGAATCTGGGGTCCCCCCTAAGCAAAGCCTCAATTAGATGGTTAGGTATTAGGGGGATGTGTTGGCCGCAGCTGGGGGAAGTAATTTCTGGTGCCCTCTTAAGATGGAGAAAACCGCACCTCTTAATCCTCCACCTGGGGGGGAACGATGTAGGGTCCGTCCCTGTGCTAGAACTAGTCAAAACTATGCAGTCGGACATCGGCTGGCTCCAGACACGAATCCCTGAGGTAGTTATTGGCTGGTCTAATATAGTCCCCCGCCTGTATTGGAGGCATATGTCGACCCATACGGCGGCATATAGAATTAGAAAGAAAATCAATGCGGCTTTATCTAAAACCGTCACGGGAGCAGGTGGCTTCGTGGTACGGCACGAAGCCATCTCAGCCGACAGAACTGAGCTCTATCGTAGAGATAAGGTCCATTTATCAGACGTAGGGTTAGATATTTTTATAAAGGATATCCAGGGAGCTATTTCATCCTTCCTGTAAGTCAGGTTGTGGTGGTGGCGGCAAGTCCATTTTAATGCTCCTTGTGGCAGGAGGTCACGGTCCTGTTGCGCAGGAAAAGGTCGCTAGGGGTGAGTCGTGGCCATAAATGGGAGGGGTGGTAGGCCTCAAGTGCACGTGGGGTAACCTCCCTCTCTCCCCATTGGGGGATGGTCACGTGATCTCTGCAACCCCTCAGCGTAATTTCCTTTGAGCAGAGACCCCTCTGCTGCTCCTTCCCGTTGGGCCGTTGACCTCCTTTGCTGTTCTGGGCCTATATAGTCTATGCCGCCATTTCCGGTTCTGTTGGTTAAAAGTTATATAGGTAGTTTTAATAAAAATTTGACCGTGACGGTTAAAATTTTTCCCATTTAAGAATGTGTCTGTGTCTTTATTTATTCACAATGGTTTATGTTACAAGTTACTAAGTTAAGTTAGTTAAGTTAAGTTAAGATTGTTCTTCTACACTCCTGGAAACGCCCCGGTAAGCATTTAATCCCTTAAGTTCGTGTAGGGCCAAGTATGGGCCTGTAGCAGGCTAAGGGTTAAGGCTGCAGGAAAGTGGGATAGGAGATAGAGGGTTGGGTGCTAGTTGCAACATTGTTGCAGGTTAGGTCAGGCCCCTCCTTACCTGGTAAAAAGCTGAGGTTTCCCTCCCAACTTCCTCTTCTCCATCCGATCCAGGCTGTGAAGTGTTTTTTCCCCTCCCTCCCGTTCCCCCTTGTTCTATCCAATGGCGGCTCTCGGCTAATGGCAGGGCTATGGCTAGTCAACCTAGGCCTCTGATAAGTCCATAGCAGTAGAATTTAATAATCTCCCATCTCTGACTATGCGGCTAGATCGGCTTGGTAGCTGAGATTCCTTCTTAGGTGGAGATTGATGATTACACCCTGGCGGCGGGAGGTCACGGTCCTGTTGCGCAGGAAAAGGTCGCTAGGGGTGAGTCGTGGCCATAAATGGGAGGGGTGGTAGGCCTCAAGTGCACGTGGGGTAACCTCCCTCTCTCCCCATTGGGGGATGGTCACGTGATCTCTGCAACCCCTCAGCGTCATTTCCTTTGAGCAGAGACCCCTCTGCTGCTCCTTCCCGTTGGGCCGTTGACCTCCTTTGCTGTTCTGGGCCTATATAGTCTATGCCGCCATTTCCGGTTCTGTTGGTTAAAAGTTATATAGGTAGTTTTAATAAAAATTTGACCGTGACGGTTAAAATTTTTCCCATTTAAGAATGTGTCTGTGTCTTTATTTATTCACAATGGTTTATGTTACAAGTTACTAAGTTAAGTTAGTTAAGTTAAGATTGTTCTTCTACACTCCTGGAAACGCCCCGGTAAGCATTTAATCCCTTAACCGCAATTCTTTTCAAAGTGTTTATTAAAATATGATAAGAAAATCTATAAGAGAGGAATTCCACTAAGGCCTTGAATGATTTTAATAAAAACCTTGAAAACATTAACCAAAATTACAGAGGCCTTACTCTACCCGAGATTTCTATAAACCTAAGAAAGAGACATTCACTCTTATAGCAACATTGATCAATGACGTGCAGTCACTAGAGGCAGGGCTTCCCCTCTCATATGGGCAAAAATATATATTTTTTTATTGGCATTAAAAAAAAATGCAATTTTTTTTTCCCATGCAATATTTTTTTCACAGCTACATGTTGTGTAATGGAGAGGCACAAGCAGGTCTGCCGGCTGCTGCCCTCCATTACACAACATGCTGCGCCACCTACTGGATGAAAGTGGTTAAGATCATTGCATGGCCCATAAGTGCTTATTTGAGGCAGGCCTCTTTTGGGCTGACCCAATCCAGTGAGTAGCATCAATCAGGGGAACTTAGGGTTGGGGCTGGATTTTAAATTATATAAAACAAAAACGGAAAAAAACTACTTTAGTTTATTTTGTTGCTGCCCTGTGCAGCTGCCAGCTTTGCTTCAGTGAAAAAGAGAGTTCTGTACTTCCCCTCCAAGTGCAGTGGAATATGCCGCTGTCACTTCCTTACAGAGCAGGAAGAGATGCAGTGAACAGTGTTTTAGCCACATTTTATTGAAGTAAGTGCTGCAACCTTAGATTTTGCTGAAAGGGATTCTGTTAGTGAACATTATAATTTAATGAATGTAGTTTAGTGTTTTTTGTTTTTTTTACTCTTTTACAGCAGTTTAAGCAGTTTTTTTGTATTTTGTTTACTCAAACTTTACACCCACTACCTTAGCAGCTTGCCTTTGTACTGCACACTAGTATATAGTGTCACTCTCTTACTGACTTATTAATGTTACCTTAGCAGCTTGCCTCTGTACAGCACACTAGTTTATAGTCTCATCACTCTCTTTCTGACTTATGAACTCTCTGTAGCTCTGCAACTGTGTTTTCTCACAACATTATTTTACTATTATGCTGTTTGTATGGATGAGTTGTTATTTGACCAGAGTAAGCTAGACCAAAAGCATGGTAATGTAAAATGAAACCAAGCAGTTTAGAATGAGTTATAGCAAATATTCTCCATGTCTCCTGTAGCTATAGTATTTCATTTAAACCAGCGATTCCTTAGGTGTATGTTGGACAACCCTGATGTAGACAACAAATAATAATTTATTAATGCTCCCATTCATATGTGCTGTTCTGTTTAAAATAGATTGTATACTATTAGTATTTGATAGTCACTTAAAATATTACTTACAAATTCAGTGGTGTCTGCCCCCTTTCAGTGGTCCCTCTTCCCCCCCTTGTGTGTCTCTCTCTCTATCCATCTCTCTCCCTGTCTCTCCCACTCCCTCTGTCTCTCTTCTTATGTGTTGTTCTCCCCCATGGTCTCTTTTACTCTCTCTCTGTCTCTCTTCCCTCCCCCTCTGACTCTCTCATCCCTTATGTGTCTCTCTAACCCTCTGTGTGTGATTGTGTCTCTCTCTCTCTCTCTCTAACCCTCTGTGTGTCTCTCTCTCCCTCTCCCCCTGTCTCTCTCTCCCCCGTCTCCTCCCCCCGAGTGCTTTTCTGTGTTTCTGTCTACCTTTTATTTATTTAATTAATGAATTGGGGTGCCATCTAAGGATGTGGCTTTATTTAAAGGGGTGGGGACAAGCGCCCCACCATCTTTAAATTTCACCAGCCGCCACTAGATCAAGACATTTTTATATTTACTGAATAATGAAGGAATCTATAAGCATAATTTGTAGCATTAAAGTAAAAAGTATGTTTTTAAACATATTTTAATGGGCCTGGATTTCTAGATCTCATAATCAGAGCAAGCATTTTGTTTTACTTCTCTTAAATGGCCCCCTAGTGAGAAGGTGGATAGGAAGCTATGAGTATGGCAGCTAAGCCGAAACGCGTAAGCTTGCACTGAGGGCATATGTTTGTCTCTTATACATGTACCGCTTTTAAAAGGATAATAAAGCATTGAAATTTTTACTGCAAGTTCCGGACTTTGTACTTTCTTTCAAGTTTTCAAGCCCTTAACGGAACTGTTTGCAGCGGGTACATCCCTGGAGGTTACCTATTCAAGGAGGTGAAGATTGGCCATACAGTCTGGATGCAAACGCTGTCCTCTCATTTGGAGTTGTTCTCATCCGGGTATCAGTCTCCCCCTCACAAGAGCCCGGGGTGTTTGGGCGGACGCTAGTGCATCGTGTCTGTGGTTGTTTGCTTGTGGGAGTTCGCTCCAAGCTGAAAAATGGCGATCCGCAGTAGAGCCTAGGAGGAAGGCCTCCCGAACGGCTCTCCACCCAGCGAGCACGAATAAGGCCGTGAAGAGAGGGTAAGTTTCCCTTTTTCTTAAAGGTGAATATCAGGACAGCTTTGTTTAACTTACATCTTGAAATTGTGTGTGGCCACTACAAACAAGTGATAATCTCACGCAGCATTACTCTTCACTGCACAAGTGGTACCTACGGGTGTTTTTAGGGGTCTCCCTTTCATTGGGGTATATTTGCAAGCATTTTGATATCTGGCAAGAGTTTCTGTTACAATCCTTTAGACTAAAATCAGATTTTTACTAAGTTGACCAGTTTTCCAAGACACCATTTAAAGGGTCATGAAACCCATATGTTTTCTTTCATGATTTAGAAAGAGCATGCAATTTTAAATAACTTTCCAATTTACATCTAATATCTAATTTTCTTCATTCTTTTGATATCCTTTGTTGGAAATCATATCTAAATATGCTCAGTAGCTGCTGATTGGTGGCTGCACATAGATACCTCATGTGAGTGGTTCACCCATGTGCATTGCTATTTCTTCAACAAAGGGTATCTAAAGAATGAAGGCGTATCCTAGCCACTGCCTCACCAGCCTCTGACGTCACCACACGTCACTGATTGTATCATATGGTAACTTAAGGATTCTCATGTTTCCATAGAGGAACCAATGTTTATTTATATGATTTATTTATATGATTTAATTTTACTCTTTTAATATGTATCGATATCCATAATGACAATAATTTGGAAAACGGTGTCTTTAAGGATTTTTTAAGTTTTTATATAATAATGTATATCTTAGTCTGCAAATGAAAGTATATAATATCCAAAACTAATAAACTACTAGTTATTTAGCCTAAGCCTACTTTATATTTCTTAACGAAACTCACATAATAAGTCCACAAGATTAAGTATTTTAGTGAATTAATACTAGAATCACCATTTGAGTAAGCATACTTTGGTAGGTTATATTGCACTTAAACAAGTTGTCATACACTAATTTGTCCTATCCATTCACTTGATATCCACCCTAGAAGTGTGTATATATACACACATATATATTATACCATGAGGTTTATTCAAAGTGGGAAATCAGCATTTGTTTGCGCCCCCTTATATCAGTATTTAGTCTTATAAACTGTTTGGGAAAGCTTATTAAAGGGACAGACTACACCAGAATTGTTATTGTTTTAAAAGATAGATAATCCCTTTATTACCCATTCCTCTGTTTTGCATAACCAACACAGTTATATTAATATACTTTTAACCTCTGTGATTATCTTGTATCTAAGCCTCTGCAAACTGCCCCTTTATTTCAGTTCTTTTGACAAACTTGCAGTTTAGCCAATCAGTGGCTGCTCCCAGATAACTTCACGAGCACAGTGTTATCTATATGAAACACATGAACTAACACCCTCTAGTGGTGAAAAACAGTTAAAATGCATTCTGAAAATAGGTGGCCTTCAAGGTCTAAGAATTTAGCATATATTAGCATATATAATTCCCAGAAAAATCCCCTTATCATAGAATAAATCATGATCATGGGCAATTTAGTAATAGGGAATGAATGCATCACACAGAAGATTATGGAAGAATAGAGAATATCACACTCACTATCATAAAAATGCACAAGACAGATGGACACAACATTATAGGAAACATCGACTAACACAGATTGAGTGGAAAGATCCCTATAATGAACATGGAAATTGGCTCAATTCACAGGAATACTATAAGAATACACATCCACAAAGAAATGGGTATAAATCTAAGGAATGGGACACTAATACACATAGTAGAAATAGACATCACTCCAAAGAATGGGGAGTAAACACGCACAATAGATTTGGTCTACTCACTAAAGAAAAATTGAAGAAAGATTAACCAATTCAAACACAAAAAGCAAGCACATCTAAAACTACTTTTTTAGAGGAAGGCCCAATTCAATCACACGACCCACAAAAGGGAAGAAGAAGGTTAGAGGAAGTAGAGGAAGGGGAATTAGAAACCACTAAGAAAGCAAGAAAGAAATCAAAGTAAAATCAAAGGGAATTTTCAATCTAACTCAGATTAACCTTAGTCAAGAACTGACATCAATTCTGGGAAAAGGGTTTATCATTTGCCCCCGCTAATAAATTAAATAAATTTGAGACATTAATAAATGTCAACCAATTTACTAGAAAATTGGCTCTCAAAAAACATTTTATGAAGAATCCAATTATAAATAAATCCATATGTGAATCTACTTTTATACATACCAATTTGAATCAAAAATCAAGTTTTTTTTCCAACACAGGAAAAGGGTAGCGCTATAGAAATGTTTGAAAAGAAAGTGAAGGAAGACATAGAAAAACTAGATGACACTAAGGAAATAAAATGGACATGATTTAAAAGGAAAATTTGATCCTTAAAGAACTAAAAGAGAGCAAAAACATCATAATTGAACAAGCTGACAAAGGGGCTGTAATTATGGATACAGATAAATACCTTAAGGAAGCATATAGATTATTGGACAACCCAGAAAAATATATAAAAACTTGTAAATAACCCTATAAACAAAATGAAGAAAAATTTGGATACCATGTTACTAGAAGCTAAGGAAAAGAGAATAATTAATAATCAAGAATCCAAATTTCTTACAGTAGAATATCCTAGGACACCAGTTTTTTATTTTCTTGTGAAAATTCATAAAGACATAATAAACCCACCGGGCCTCCCCATAATTTCTGGTATAGATTCGCTAATCTCCAATATCTCACAATATGTAGACTATTTCCGGCAAAAATACGTAAAAGAAATACCATCACATTTGAAAGATACAAAAAATTTTTAAAATTTAATATGGAAAATTGATTGGCATAAAAACTGTATACATGCAACATGTGATGTAAGTTCACTTTACACCTGTATAGAACACACCCAAGGGCTAGAAGCCGCGAAAAAATATCTAGAAAAAGATAAGGATATGACAAATACACAACAGAGATTTATTTTAGACTGTATGGCTTTTATTTTATGTAATTATTTTAAATTTGATGGTAAATATTATTTACAAAAAAGAGTAACGGACATGGGCACGAGATTCGCACCCAGCTATGCTAATTTATTCGTTGGACATTTTGAAGAACATTTTCTATCCACAACTCCCTGGTGCGAATTTCATGCTCTATAAGTGCTTTATAGATGACGTGTTCATTATCTGGAGGGGTGACCAAGAACTATTTAACCAGTTTATTGAAGATTTAAATAATAACAACTTAGGGTTAAAATTTACCCATGAATCCAGTAAGAATAGAACTAGCTTTCTAGATTTGGAGATATTAATACTAGACACTAAAATTACTACTATTACATTTTTTAAAAAAGTAGACGCTAATAATTATATCGTTTACAAAAGCTGCCACCATGAAAAATGAAAAAGAAATATACCGAAAGGGCAATTTTCTAGAATTAGACGAAATTGAACAGACAATGCAGATTATTATAAACAAGCACTAATCTTACAAGAAAGATTTATAGAAAAGGGTTATAATCAGATTAAAATAATAGATACAAAAAAAAAGTAAGGGAATTAGACAGAGAAGAGATGTTAGAAGATGGATACAAAGAATTTAAGAAAGATGGAGAATTAGACACATTCAAGATCCCTTTTATAACAACATTCTCAGCGCAACATAAACAGATACAAAGTATTATTAAAAAACACTGGCACCTAGTAAAAAGTGATTAAGGGAAGAAGAGATTGGCGCTAACTATAATCCTAAAAGCCTAGTCTGGAAACTACTCCTCCTTAGTAGTTTGAAAAGTGCTAGGTTAATAAAGAAGATAGAAACTGGCGCTATAAAAACATAGCTAGGATTAAGCTACTAAAAATATCTGTGCAATTCTTGTGGAAAAAGATTTATAATAGTGTTAAATATTAACTCAGATGATTCCTGTAGAGATCAATAATAATAAAATTTCACAAATATCATGTGTGTGCGTATTTTATACGTCTTATTAAATGATAATGTTGTGTAGTGAATGACTAAAAGTGTATCAAAACTCTAGAAACACATAAAAAAATGATGTGATTAGGTTAAAAGTGGAAGATGTAGATTTCCCAAATCCTAATCCCAAATGTGAAAGGTAAATAATATAGCTGTGTGGATATATATAATAATAATATTTATTGAAAAAAACTAAAAAAGGAGCTGAGTAGCGTCTAATGTAAAGGACCTATGAACAATATGTGTGGGCCTTAAATCACAGCCGATCAGTGAAGGCTAAGGGTAGAACTGAACAACAATATACCGATAAAAAAGAAAGAAAACTGAAGTCGTTAGATATCTAAAGCGTGTTGATATGCTAATGTTAATAAGGAATATTTAAACTCAGAAACGGAGAAATAAAAAAAAAAGAATATTTTAATTCTATGAATAAGTAGTAATGATAATCGAACAAATATATATGACAAACCCAATATGAGTATATAAAAGATTTGCTTTGTTTTTATGAGTGGGACACACTAAAGATTGATAATATTCCAGCTGCGATCAAGCCCCTCCTGTGGACTCTATAATTTCAACGATTTAGGAGATAAAGCCGCACCGAGGACCAAGGATCTGAACAGCACTGAGCAGGTGTCCACGACAATCTTCATCACCGCATCTGTTTGCGGACCTTTTAAAATCTGTTTCTTCACATTTTTTAACCTGTCAGGATATTCTGACTGCAAGAATAAACTCACTACCATTAACCGCTATTCAAACACCCCCGTACACGTCCCAAATTATGTGTATTTCTCCTACCTATCAGACAAGGGGTGTATCACAGAAACCACCAATCATGTAAGGGGTGTGCGGTTTGCATTCAGCCGCGAAAGACCCAGACTGACACAGACGCTGAAGGGAGCGAAAGGAGCGGATACACGACCCAGACGCCAGCCTCTGTTATACAGAATCTAGTAAAGTACCTTACCATCCACAATTCTAGTGACTTTTTATCATTACAGGAACATTGAAACTAATGCCTTCAGCACTTTTTTATTATATTTAAGCCGGCTAGATTCTTTTTACTATTAGGAATTTAAGGGAGACGTCCCTTTATCTTTTATATACTCATATTGGGTTTGTCATATATATTTGTTCGATTATCATTGCTACTTATTCATAGAATTAAAATATTCTTTTTTTTTATTTCTCTGTTTCTGAATTTAAATATTCCTTATTAACATTAGCATATCAACACGCTTTAGATATCTAACGACTTCAGTTTTCTTTCTTTTTTATCGGTATATTGTTGTTCAGTTCTACCCTTAGCCTTCACTGATCGGCTGTGATTTAAGGCCCACACATATTGTTCATAGGTCCTTTACATTAGACGCTACTCAGCTCCTTTTTTAGTTTTTTTCAATAAATATTATTATTATATATATCCACACAGCTATATTATTTACCTTTCACATTTGGGATTAAGATTTGGGAAATCTACATCTTCCACTTTTAACTTATCATATCATTGTTTTATGTGTTTCTAGAGTTTTGATACACTTTTAGTCATTCACTACACAACATTATCATTTAATAAGACGTATAAAATACGCACACACATGATATTTGTGAAATTTTATTATTATTGATCTCTACAGGAATCATCTGAGTTAATATTTAACACTATTATAAATCTTTTTCCTCAAGAATTGCACAGATATTTTTAGTAGCTTTATCCTAGCTATGTTTTTATAGCGCCAGTTTCTATCTTCTTTATTAACCTATCTAGTAAAAAGTGACCCATTCATAGCAAAAGATTGAAATACCGACCAGATATAGTTTTTAAGAAAGCTACAAATCTAAAAAATATACTTTCACCAAGTGAATATAAACCAAGATTAACAAACAAACAACAAAACTTAAGGGGGGGACTAACAGTTTTTTTCCTCTGCCACAATTGTAAATCTTGTAAATATAGTACCAAGACAAATACAGTAAGATCTACTATTACAAACACAATGTTTAAAATCAATGACATTATCAGGTGTACAGACAGCAATATCATTTATCTATTACAATGCTCATGTAAATTACAGTATTTGGGACAAACGAGTAGGAATCTTAAAGAAAGAATCAGGGAACACATCAGAAGCATTGAACTGGAAAAAGATAACACCAGATTATACACACACTTTAAGGAATATAATAAAGGAAATCTGAAAGAAATGGTCTATTGGGGCATAAAAAAAAGTAAAAGAAGATGGTAGGGGTGGGAACATGGAGAAAAAACTACTCCACCAAGAGACAGAATTAATTTATAAAATGGGTACATTATTTCCCAGAGGACTTAATAGTGAGTTGGATCTGAATTCGATAATTTAGAAACGTGTATAAAGAAATAAACCCCAAACCATCAAAAAGCAGAATTTGTAAAATTTATAAATGGACATATTATTCACAAGATGACACAAACCTTATGAACTAGATGTATGATCCATCTTTTACCATCTTCAAATTTAGAAAATCACTAAGTATTTATATTTTATTTTATTATATCTTATTTTAGGTGTATAATACTATAGACAACTATATGCATATAGAGAATGGTAAATGTATAAGAGCATTATAGATACACACATTAACACTATCTATAACTGGTGAGGATATTTGAGGGTAAAATGGTAAATAGGGAAAACAAGTCTCACCTAAAACTTTATACATTTCCATCTAATAAAACAAATACATTTTTCTCCACAATGAGGATGGCCAATAAAAATACAAAAGGCCAATAGGAACACTTTGAGGTATCCAATATCTAATAAAATAATAGAAATGGCGGAAATAGAGGCTTTATTTTTAGCTTTTATGCGTAATACCAGCTATAGCAGCAAATATATGCTAAGCTCAGCAAATGTATCACGGCAAGGTGTAATTCTGCCCTGAGATATGACAGCATGCTAAAAGTCTGGTTTAATATATGGAAACACACCCCTTATAAGAGTAATAGTTATTATCATCCAATAATGTGTATAAATTATAGTTGGCATGAATGATCACTAACATGATATATGAGAGGATGTATTAGGGCAATAAGATCCTTATAGGGGCAGTCTACACCAGAATTTTCATTGTTTTAAAAGATAGATAATCCCTTTATTACCCATTCCCCAGTTTTGCATAACCAACACAGTTATATTAATATACTTTTAACCTATGTGATTATCTTGTATCTAAGCCTCTGCAAACTGCCCCTTTATTTCAGTTCTTTTGACAGACTTGCAGATTAGCCAATCAGTGCCTGCTCCCAGATATGTGCATGAGCACAGTGTTATCTATATGAAACACGTGAACTAACACCCTCTAGTGGTGAAAAACTGTTAAAATGCATTCTGAAAAGAGGTGGCCTTCAAGGTCTAAGAATTTAGCATATGAACCCTTGAAATTGGTGATAAAAGTAAATTGGAAAATTGTTTAAAATTACATGCCCTATTTGAATCATGAAAGTTTATTTTGGACTAGACTGTCCCTTTAATTGTAGTGTAATAATTTTAGCAAGTTATGTATAAACATTTAAAGTATTGAGTAATAAGATAAAAATGCAAATAACTAACAATAACATTGAAACGCATAGTAGAGGAATGTCTCACAAAGAATCTCAGAAAAGCCCTGTAATAACAAACTATAAGAATATATGTCTGCAAATAAAACCAAAATAGAAACTGAATAGATATATGGAGTTTGGTAATGAAAGAATTAATAATTGAGAAGGCGGTGACGAAACCGCATTAAAAGGCAACAGATCGATCAAATCAGGTATCTTGAGAAAGGCTGAATGCCGAAACGCGTAGAAACCTGATTCTAACAAACTGACCGCTAACATGAAGGAGGACAGTGAGAGCCTGCTATTAGGGGACTTTAAGGAGGATCACTATCAGCCAAAAGAAGCAAGGTTCCTGATTCATTCACCGGTGAAAATATCAGCCGAGTTGGAGCACTTGTAAACACCTACAAGCCGAAAAAAGTCTGGGGCTTTCAAACACCCACAGCACGGACAACCGACAATTGGGAGATCCTGAAAGAAATATCACACTGGGTCCCTGTAATCAAGGAGTGGCCAACACTTGAAGAGGAGATCTACAGGTTATTGGATTATCCGGTAAACGGAGGCTGGAAGTTGCAGCGCTCTACCAGAATCACCTGTCCGCAAAGGGAGAACAACATAACAGTGCACTGTTAATCTGGAGGAGACTTAAAGAAATATCAAGAGTCGCAAAAAAACGTATGTACATACTATTAGCAACAAATAAGCTATTTACAATTGTCCAGCTGAACATTTTAACAAAGACAATCAGATACATTTAGGAAGTTTCACTTAAATGTGTATTTCCATCAGCCTAGCCTTAAACCGCAATTCTTTTCAAAGTGCTTATTAAAATATGATAAGAAAATCTATAAGAGAGGAATTCTACTAAGGCCTGGAAGAATTTTATTAAAGCCTTGAAAACATTAACCAAAATTACAGAGGGCTTACTCTACCCGAGATTTCTATAAACATAAGAAAGAGACATTCACTTGTATAGCAACATTGTATTGTATCATATGGTAACTTAAGGATTCTCATGTTTCCATAGAGGAACCAATGCTTATTTATATGATTTATTTATATGATTTAATTTCACTCTTTTAATATGTATCGATATCCATAGTGGCAATAATTTTGACACAGGTGTGTCTTTTAGGATTTTTTAAGTTTTTATATAATATTGTATATCTTAGTCCGCAAATGAAAATATATAATATCCAAAACTAATAAACTACTAGTTATTTAGCCTCAGCCTACTGTATATTTCTTAACGAAACTCACATAATAAGGCCACAAGGTTAAGTATTTTAGTGAATTAATACTAGAATCACCATTTGAGTAAGCATACTTTGGTAGGTTATATTGCACTTAAACAAGTTGTCATACACTAATTTGTCCTATCCATTCACTTGATATCCACCCTAGAAGTGTATATACACACATATGTATTATATCACGAGGTTTATTCAAAGTGGGAAATCAGCATTTGTTTGCGCCACCTTATATCAGTATTTAGTCTTATAAAACGTTCGGGAAAGTTTATTAAAGGTGTGCAGTATTTCCAAAACTGACCAGATAGATAATAAACCAGCTGTGTTTAGCTGAGGATCGGAAGGGAATTGCTGATTCAGAGCTAACTTAAATTTTTTTTGCAATGGTTACACACAGTTATGTTCAGGTAATAAAGCTATAGCACAGCAGAACATTTTATTATGACTCTTTTAGATCTCTTTTTAATTATTCTTGTTTTGTATTATCTCTAAAAGATTTTTTTTTTTCATTAAAGCCCATAGACTACTTAAATAGATGTATCAGCAATATTCAATTAAATACCTCTAGCACTTGAAAACTGACTATTGGCATATTACAAATGCTTTCTATGGCAAGA
The DNA here is from genome assembly GCF_027579735.1 of Bombina bombina. NCBI lineage: Eukaryota > Metazoa > Chordata > Amphibia > Anura > Bombinatoridae > Bombina > Bombina bombina. Next base: position 706,807,852 of record NC_069501.1, on the reverse strand, counting down.
ATTTGTAAGTCTTCAGTATAGTTCACTTTCATGTAGTGTATCATATTTTTAATGTTAATTGATTGAATTTTCAGAGTAAAATGTGAGGCTCTAAATTTTGAAATCTATGTAATAGTTAATAGCTACCTGTATGATATTTTTAAAATTTGTTTAACTTAAATTGAACAGGTATTAAAATGAATACCTCAAAGCAATCTTTATTTTTAAACAATAAGTCAATTCTATTTTAAAATAATTTGCTCTCATAGGTGTTTGATAAATTTGTTTAAACAAAGAAGCAATCTTAAAAATGTAGGAAAGAGAATTTGCCATTTTTTTATGTTCTGCGTCTAAAGTTATTTATATAAAATGGAAGTAAAAATTCCCACTAGTCATAAAAAAGTAAGAAAATGCAGCTGACAAGTAAAAATGGCCTTTTCTACTTTTTATTATTATTATTGTTAAATGAACTAGTACATCCGGTATTATGGGACTAAAATTGACGGGTAATTATTATTATTTTTTTTTTTTGCAAGGCTCATCCTACAGGTGCAAATGTTTGGTGCAACTAAATGCAGAATCAAGACTTGTTTAGCTGTGTGTTAAATACCTTAATTTGAGAGTTAATCACCACACCCTCCCAGGATAAAACACACCATCTACTAATGCATCAGTAATCTGCAACATGGTCTTAACAAGGATGATCATTCCATTTTTTTCTTCTGCTTAATCTTGGCAAATAATTCCTTAGATGTCTTCAGTACATTTTCGTATTATCTTGGATTTTTCTTATACAAATCCACTCTAAATGTTATCTACCTTACTCGATTTAAGTATGGGAATTTGATTATTGACAAGCTGAAACATTTGTGGTACAATAAATTGCCATGTTCCTTCATTTTTACGTACAAATCATTCTCAAATGTCCCTTCATTAAAATGCATGTATAGTGAGTTCTCTTTTTATCCTATAGTAAATTAAATGGTCAAAGAAATGAATAGTGTAATGTACAAACCTCTAACTCTGTTATACCCAACCACATCAGAAAATATATTGAAAAATCAAAACAATTATGTGGTCTCTAAATGGATTAATCATTTAAAGTATACCTTTTTCCAAAAGCAGATGTAAATATCTGATGACAGGGTGGATTTGATTTAAATCACTAGTCAGTAAGACCAATTTAAATCATAGTTTTCATTTTTAGAATATGTTTTCAGATAATTTTTTCGAGTTATATCAGACCATTACTGAGTTTGGTTATACATTAGATATGCATAGATAGATAATTGAGACTAATTAAATTATTTGGAGGTGAACTATCTCCAATTTTCACCAGTACTTTATTGGAAGGAGAAAAATGATTACATTAATTATAACCATTGAAATAGTTTTATTTAACTAAAACAATAAAATTTTTAATGCTTGCTCCTTCCTCCTCACTATTATGTCCTTGTGCAGATCTATTCCACTCCAAACAATCTTCTATTTAGTAAGCTTCTTGAAACTTAGTATGGGTTGATTCTGTGTACATAGATTTGCATTGGGGCAATGGCATTAAAGGGGACAGTAAATTCAAAATTAAGCTTTCACGATTATGAAAGAACATGCAATTTTAACAGCTTTCCAATTAACATATCTTATCTCATTTGCATTGTTCCTTGGTATCCATTGTTGAAAAGCATACATAGGGAGGCTCAGAATCAATGCACCACTGTGAGCTAGCTGCTTGTCACTGTCTCACCCAATGTATTCCGCTAGGACCCAGTAGAGCATTATTCTCCTTCAACAAAGGATTCCAAGAGAATGAAGCAAATCTGATAATAGAAGTGAATCTGAAAATGGTATGCTCTATCTGAAACCAAAAAGTTATATTTCATTATTATGTCCTTTTAAGGTCTATTTATCAACTCTATATTAATTTTATAACATTTGTGCTGTGAAGAATGGGCATGTTATTTCTGCAGACACAAATTCACAGTTTTGAGAACTATAAAACCAATACATATGTGATAATATCTTCAAGATCGAAAAATTGTCCAAAATAATCTGACAGAAACCTTTGGGAGAGCATGACAGTGTGAATGGATTAATGGAATTAATTTACCCAAAAACATTACAACCATGAATATACAGCATCTTGCAATATAATTAAAAACTAATCTGTATTTCAGGATGAATTATAATGTATCTTAAATAGCAAATATATTTAGATAGATTTTTCCTCAAAAAGCATTTTATTAAAAAAAATAAAATAATTTATATAAACAAATATCTATTTTTTTTTTTTTTTAAGAAACATTCGGCTAGATTTAGAGTTTTGTCGGTAACGACCCGCGTAGCTAACGCTGGCTTTTTTCTGGCCGCACCTTTTAAATAACTCTGGTATTGAGAGTCCACAGAATGGCTGCGTTCGGCTCCAAAAAAGGAGCGTAGAGCATATTTAACGCAACTTCAACTCTCGATACCAGAGTTGCTTACGGACGCGGCCAGCTTCAAAAACGTGCTCGTGCACGATTCCCACATAGGAAATAATGGGGCTGTTTGAGCTGAAAAAAAACCTAACACCTGCAAAAAAGCCGCGTTCAGCTCCTAACGCAGCCCCATTGTTTGCTATGGGGAAACACTTCCTACGTCTGCACCTAACACTCTAACATGTACCCCGAGTCTAAACACCCCTAACCTTACACTTATTAATCCCTATTCTGCCGCCCCCGCTATCGCTGACCCCTGCATATTATTATTAACCCCTAATCTGCCGCTCCGTAAACCGCCGCTACTTTCATTATCGATATGTACCCCTAATCTGCTGCCCCTAACACAGCCAACCCCTATATTATATTTATTAACCCCTAATCTGCCCCCCACAACGTCGCCTCCACCTGCCTACACTTATTAACCCCTAATCTGCCGAGCGGACCGCACCGCTATTATAATAAAGTTATTAACCCCTAATCCGCCTCACTAACCCTATAATAAATAGTATTAACCCCTAATCTGCCCTCCCTAACATCGCCGACACCTAACTTCAAACATTAACCCCTAATCTGCCGACTGGAGCTCACCGCTATTCTAATAAATGTATTAACCCCTAAAGCTAAGTCTAACCCTAACACGAACACCCCCTAAATTAAATATAATTTAAATCTAACAAAATTAATTAACTCTTATTAAATAAATTATTCCTATTTAAAGCTAAATACTTACCTGTAAAATAAATCCTAATATAGCTACAATATAAATTATAATTATATTATAGCTATTTTAGGATTTATATTTATTTTACAGGTAACTTTGTATTTATTTTAACCAGGTACAATAGCTATTAAATAGTTAAGAACTATTTAATAGCTAAAATAGTTAAAATAATTACAAAATTACCTGTAAAATAAATCCTAACCTAAGTTACAATTAAACCTAACACTACACTATCAATAAATAAATTAAATAAAATACCTTCAATTACCTACAATTAAACCTAACACTACACTATCAATAAATTAAATAAATACAATACCTACAAATAAATACAATTAAATAAACTAACTAAAGTACAAAAAATAAAAAAGAACTAAGTTACAAAAAATAAAAAAATATTTACTAACTTCAGAAAAATATTACAACAATTTTAAACTAATTACACCTACTCTAAGCCCCCTAATAAAATAACAAAGACCCCCAAAATAAAAAAATGCCCTACCCTATTCTAAATTACTAAAGTTCAAAGCTCTTTTACCTTACCAGCCCTGAACAGGGCCCTTTGCGGGGCATGCCCCAAAGAATTCAGCTCTTTTGCCTGTAAAAAAAACACATACAATACCCCCCCCCAACATTACAACCCACCACCCACATACCCCTAATCTAACCCAAACCCCCCTTAAATAAACCTAACACTAAGCCCCTGAAGATCTTCCTACCTTGTCTTCACCATGCCAGGTATCACCGATCGTTCCAGGCTCTGAAATCTTCATCCAAGCCCAAGCGGGGGCTAGACATCCATCATCCGATGGCTGAAGAAGTCCAGAAGAGGCTCCAAAGTCTTCATTCTATCTGGGAAGAAGAGTAGATCCGACCCGGCAACCATCTTCTTCCAAGCGGCATCTTCTATCTTCATCCGATGAGGACCGGCTCCATCTTGAAGACATCCACCGCGGACCCATCTTCTTCTTCCGACGAATGACGGTTCCTTTAAGGGACGTCATCCAAGATGGCGTCCCTCGAATTCCGAATGGCTGATAGGATTCTATCAGCCAATCGGAATTAAGGTAGGAAAATTCTGATTGGCTGATGGAATCAGCCAATCAGAATCAAGTTCAATCCGATTGGCTGATTCAATCAGCCAATCAGATTGAGCTCGCATTCTATTGGCTGTTTCGATCAGCCAATAGAATGCGAGCTCAATCTGATTGGCTGATCGGATCAGCCAATCGGATTGAACTTGATTCTGATTGGCTGATTCCATCAGCCAATCAGAATTTTCCTACCTTAATTCCGATTGGCTGATAGAATCCTATCAGCCAATCGGAATTCGAGGGACGCCATCTTGGATGACGTCCCTTAAAGGAACCGTCATTTGTCGGGAAGTCGTTGGAAGAAGAAGATGGGTCCGCGGTGGATGTCTTCAAGATGGAGCCGGTCCTCATCGGATGAAGATAGAAGATGCCGCTTGGAAGAAGATGGTTGCCGGTCCGGATCTACTCTTCTTCCCGGATAGGATGAAGACTTTGGAGCCTCTTCTGGACTTCTTCAGCCATCGGATGATGGATGTCTAGCCCCCGCTTGGGCTAGGATGAAGATTTCAGAGCCTGGAACGATCGGTGATACCTGGCATGGTGAAGACAAGGTAGGAAGATCTTCAGAGGCTTAGTGTTAGGTTTATTTAAGGGGGGTTTGGGTTAGATTAGGGGTATGTGGGTGGTGGGTTGTAATGTTGGGGGGGGGGTATTGTATGTGTTTTTTTTACAGGCAAAAGAGCTGAATTCTTTGGGGCATGCCCCGCAAAGGGCCCTGTTCAGGGCTGGTAAGGTAAAAGAGCTTTGAACTTTAGTAATTTAGAATAGGGTAGGGCATTTTTTTATTTTGGGGGTCTTTGTTATTTTATTAGGGGGCTTAGAGTAGGTGTAATTAGTTTAAAATTGTAATATTTTTCTGATGTTTGTAAATATTTTTTTATTTTTTGTAACTTAGTTCTTTTTTTATTTTTTGTACTTTAGTTAGTTTATTTCATTGTATTTATTTGTAGATATTGTATTTAATTTATTTATTGATAGTGTAGTGTTAGGTTTAATTGTAACTTAGGTTAGGATTTATTTTACAGGTAATTTTGTAATTATTTTAACTATTTTAGCTATTAAATAGTTCTTAACTATTTAATAGCTATTGTACCTGGTTAAAATAAATACAAAGTTACCTGTAAAATAAATATAAATCCTAAAATAGCTAAGATATAATTATAATTTATATTGTAGCTATATTAGGATTTATTTTACAGGTAAGTATTTAGATTTAAATAGGAATAATTTATTTAATAAGACTTAATTTATTTCGTTAGATAAAAATTATATTTAACTTAGGGGGGTGTTAGTGTTAGGGTTAGACTTAGCTTTAGGGGTTAATACATTTATTAGAATAGCGGTGAGCTCCAGTCGGCAGATTAGGGGTTAATACTTGAAGTTAGGTGTCGGCGATGTTAGGGAGGGCAGATTAGGGGTTAATACTATTTATTATAGGGTTATTGAGGCGGGAGTGAGGCGGATTAGGGGTTAATAACTTTATTATAGTAGCGGTGAGATCCGCTCGGCAGATTAGGGGTTAATAAGTGTAGGCAGGTGTCGGCGACGTTGAGGGGGGCAGATTAGGGGTTAATAAATATAATATAGGGGTCGGCGGTGTTAGGGGCAGCAGATTAGGGGTACATAGCTATAATGTAGGTGGCGGCTCTTTGCGGTCGTCAGATTAGGGGTTAATTATTGTAGGTAGCTGGCGGCGACATTGTGGGGGGCAGGTTAGGGGTTAATAAATATAATATAGGGGTCGGCGGTGTTAGAGGCAGCAGATTAGGGGTACATAAGTATAACGTAGGTGGCGGTCGGCAGATTAGGGGTTAAAAAAAATTAATCGAGTGGCGGCGATGTGGGGGGACCTCGGTTTAGGGGTACATAGGTAGTTTATGGGTGTTAGTGTACTTTAGAGCACAGTAGTTAAGAGCTTTATGAACCGGCGTTAGCCCAGAAAGCTCTTAACTACTGACTTTTTTCTGCGGCTGGAGTTTTGTCGTTAGATTTCTAACGCTCACTTCAGACACAACTCTAAATACCGGAGTTAGAAAGATCCCATTGAAAAGATAGGATACGCAATTGACGTAAGGGGATCTGCGGTATGGAAAAGTCGCGGATGAAAAGTGAGCGTTAGACCCTTTCCTGACTGACTCCAAATACCGGCGGTAGCCTAAAACCAGTGTTAGGAGCCTCTAACGCTGGTTTTCACGGCTACCGCCAAACTCTAAATCTAGGCCATTGATTTTTAGCCACCCTGTCTGGTGGCTATAATAACCCCCATGTCCGGAAGGTAGAGAAAAAAAAGGTTTCTTGAAATACAAGATATTTTTCTCCAAAATAAACCTCAATATTTTGATCAGAAAATTGTCACCAAATCATTTTATGCTCCTGTAAATATTACTCTGTCTTCATGTGGGATTGATGTGTACAGATCTGTAAATAGGAGAAAATACAGATCATATTTTTCAAATAATTTAGAGGAATTCCAGAAAGTCAGATATAATCTGCATTTACTCTCGTCATCTCGGATTTTGGGAGCATGAGAATATCTTTTGTTGGTAAATTTGATGCACATTCATTTAGGGCTGAAAATGCTTTATCTCTTAAAATCTGCTTAACACTATTTTATTAAGCAAAAACAAACAACAACAAAAACACACACCTTTATGATGAAAATCTAGACGACATGGGAGTAATCTATGGGAAAGTACAGTTCGAGAGCACCAGGGGCCCCATCCGATATGCAGCTTCGCCCGCAAAAGCCAGCGACGCCGGTTTTTGCGCGGGTTTGGTATCCAATATACAGCACCCCATATAAATGCGGCACGTATATTTCACCCGTCGCTCGCAATTTTTACTCCCATAAGCTAACATGTGACCGCTTCGTAAATCGGTATCCAATATCCAGCGCAAGGCCTTACGTGGCGAAAATGGAGAAATCTTACTCCATTTTCACCTCACCATAAAATGCAGCCGTAGAAGGCCTTGCGCTGAGTATGGGAGCACCGTAACTACCTAAAATGCCTGCAAAAAAAAAAAACTAACACCTAACGCATGCGCAATGTCTATCTACCTGTCAATCGCAATCCCCCACCGCAATCACTAGTAAAGTGCATAAACCCCTAAACCGCCATAGCCCACACAGCAATAAACCTATTCTATTATTAACCCCTAAACCGCCATAGCCCACATAGCCTATTAAATCTATTAACCCCTAATCTGCCGCCGCCAACGTTGCCGCCACTATAATAAAGTGATTAACCCCTAAACCTAACCCTAACACCCCCCTAACTTAATTATTATGTAAATAAATCTAAATAATATTACTATTATTAACTAAAGTATTCCTATTTAAAACTAAATGCTTACCTATAAAATAAACCCTAAGATAGCTACAATATAACTAATAGTTACATTGTAGCTATTTTAGGTTTTATTTTTATTTTACAGGTAACTTTGTATTTATTTTAAATTGGTACAGTAACTATTTAATAGCTACCTAGTTAAAACAATTACAAAATTACCTGTAAAATAAAACCTAACAAGTTACAAATACACCTAACACTACACTATCATTAAATTAATTAAATAAATTAACTACAATTAGCTAACATTAAATACAATTAAATAACATAAACTATAGTACAAAAAAAAACCCCACTAAATTACAGAAAATAAAAAAAATTACAAGAAGTTTAAACTAATTACACCTAATCTAAGCCCCCTAATAAAATAAAAAAGCCCCCCAAAATAATAAAATGCCCTACCCTATACTAAATTACAAATAGCCCTTAAAAGGGCCTTTTGTGGGGCATTGCCCCAAAGTAATCAGCTCTTTTACCTGTAAAAAAAATTACAATACCCCCCCAACATTACAACCCACCACCCACACACCCCTACTCTAAAACCTACCCAATCCCCCCCTTAAACAAAGCTAACACTACCCCATTGAAGATCACTCTACCTTGAGCCGTCTTCACCCAGCCGGGCACGAGTGGTCATCCGATCCGGGTAGAAGTCTTCATTCCATGGGGCAGAAGAGGACATCCAGACCGGCAGAAGGCTTCATCCAAGTGGCATCTTCTATCTTCATCCATCCGACGAGGAGCGGCTCCATCTTGAAGACATGCGGCGCGGAGCATCCTTCCAGCACGACGGACTAACGACGAATGACGGTTCCTTTAAATGACGTCATCCAAGATGGCATCCCTCGAATTCCGATTGGCTGATAGGATTCTATCAGCCAATCGGAATTAAGGTAGGAAAAATCTGATTGGCTGATTTATTCAGCCAATCGGATTGAAGTTCAATCCGATTGGCTGATTGGATCAGCCAATAGAATGCGAGGTCAATTCTATTGGCTGATACAATCAGCCAATCGGATTGAACTTCAATCCGATTGGCTGATTAAATCAGCCAATCGGATTTTTCCTACCTTAATTCCGATTGACTGATAGAATCCTATCAGCCAATCGGAATTCGAGGGACGCCATCTGGGATGATGTCATTTAAAGGAACCATCATTCGTCGTTAGTCCGTTGTGCTGGAAGGATGCTCCGCACTGGATGTCTTCAAGATGGAGCAGCTCCTCGTCGGATGGATGAAGATAGAAGATTCCGTTTGGATGAAGCCTTCTGCCGGTCCAGATGTCTTTTTCGGCCCGGATAGGATGAAGACTTCTGCCGGTCGGGATGTCCTCTTCTGCCCCATCGGATGAAGACTTCTGGCCGGATCGGATGACCACTTGTGCTCGGCTGGGTGAAGACGGCTCAATGGGGTAGTGTTAGTTTTTTTTAAGGGGGATTAGGTGGGTTTTAGACTAGGGGTGTGTGGGTGGTGGGTTGTAATGTTGGGAGGGTAAAAGAGCTGATTACTTTGGGGCAATGCACAGCAAAAGGCCCTTTTAAGGGCTATTTGTAATTTAGTATAAGGTAGGGCATTGTATTATTTTGGGGGGCTTAGATTAGGTGTAATTATTTTAAACTTCTTGTAATTTTTATTTTTTTTCTGTAATTTAGTGTTTTTTTTGGTACTTTAGTTTAGTTTATTTAATTGTATTTAATTTTAGCTAATTGTAGTTAATTAATTTAATTTATTTAATGATAGTGTAGTGCTAGGTGTATTTGTAACTTAGGTTAGGATTTATTTTACAGGTAATTTTGTAATTATTTTAACTAGGTAGCTATTAAATAGTTATTAACTATTTAATAGCTATTGTACCTAGTTAAAATAAATACAAAGTTGGTTGTAAAATAAAAACTAATGCTAAAATAGCTACATTGTAATTATTAATTATATTGTAGCTATCTTAGGGTTTATTTTATAGGTAAGTATTTAGTTTTAAATAGGAATACTTTAGTTAATAATAGTAAAATTATTTAGATTTATTTAAATAATAATTAAGGGGGTGTTAGGGTTAGACTTAGGTTTAGGGGTTAATCACTTTATTATAGTGGCGGCGACAGATTAGGGGTTAATACATTTAATAGGCTATGTGGACTATGGCGGTTTAGGGGTTAATAATAGAATAGGTTTATTGCGGTGTGGGCTATGGCGGTTTAGGGGTTAATACACTTTATTAGTTATTGTGGTGGGGGATTGCGGTTGACAGGTAGATTGACATTGCGCATGCGTTAGGTGTTAGGTTTTTTTTTGCTGGCATTTTAGGGAGTTACAGTGCTCCCATACTCAGCGCAAGGCCTATTTTATGGTGAGGTGAAAATGGAGTAAGATTTCTCCATTTTCGCCACATAAGGCCTTGCGCTGGATATTGGATACCGATTTACGACGCGGTCCCATGTTTATGGGAGTACAAATTGCGAGAGACGGGTGAAATATACGTGCCGCATTTATATGCGGTGCTGTATATTGGATACCAAACCAGCGCAAAAACCGGCGTTGCCGACTTTTGCGGGCGACGCTGCATATCGGATGGGGCCCTTGGTGTCTAATTAGCTGTCAAGTGTTTGAGTTAGTGTATATGTCCACTGCTAAGATAGTTTAGCTGAAATATTTGCAAAGAATACTCAGTGGATAATTTCATGTCATAATACAGCGTATACATGTAACATAAAGGTAGTTTTAAATAATTGTTATTACTTTTGTATACACAGTACTATCAGAAAGATAGTACAGTACTGTAATTAGAAAGGTTTTAGTTGTTTTAAATAAATATAGACTGTTAATTGCATTTTAGAACACAAAAAACAAACCAAAGATTCAGGCAAAAAAGTTTGTGACCTACCTGAGGGGAAAAGTGGTAGTTTTTAATCATTATATTTAAAAAAAAATAAAAATAAAAAAAATGTTTGTAATAATTCCTTATTTGGGGATTTGTACCTGTATTAGTTTATAGTGTGGCATTTGCATATGGCTTAATAATATTTGTGAGTTTCTGACCCATGACATATAAACGCTAGTACTTATATATATTTTTTATCAAAGATCCTCTGATTCTCCTGACATTTGATTACTGAGCTAAATAACTGTGTATACTTTACTAAGAAATCCCTCTACTATGTGACTGAGTTTTATCTAGGCTCTGTATACATTAGCATTTAGTCATCTCCTGCTATGAATGTTTTTAATACATTTCTTTCCCCTTTTTAATTTTGTTTATATTCTATTTATTAAAAGTTACGTTTTTATCTTTTACGTTAACCCCTAACACAACTGTTAATTTCAGTTCTCAATGGGGCATATTTATCAAGCCCTGATAAATATCAAGCTCTGATAAATATCAAGCTCTGATAAATATCAAGCTCTGATAAAGTTATGAAGAAGTTATGAACAGCGGTCTAAAGACCGCTGCTCCATAACTTGTCCACCTGCTCTGAGACGGCGGACAGAAATCAACCTGATCAAATACGATTGGGTTGATTGACACCCCCTGCTATCGGACGATTGGCCGCGAATCTGCAGGGGGCAGCATTGCACCAGCAGTTTACAAGAAGAGCGTATGCTGTCAGCATTTATCGTTGTGCCGCAATGTGCATCGTACATGATATGCTACTTTGTATCATGTCTGCTCGCACATTGGTAAATAGACCCCAAAGTCTTAAAATAAACTTCAAGTAGACTCATGAGTGCTACTAAGTGTATTCTTTTCAAAGGGACCCTGTAACACTCCTTTTCCTTTATTTATAACTTTAATGCACAGCACTGTTACCCATATCATCAAACCTCAACTATGGAGGGGTATTAAAGAGGTAAAGAGTCTGTAATAGTATACAAGAAGTGCCATTGGTTTCTGTTTTTTAAACTCCTGACCACCTGCGGTTCAAAGAAAATCTATGATCTTTCCAAGGGCCTGATGATGTAAACTTTGCCAGATCAGACGTGGTTTTTCATGCCGACCCTCCCAGGGGCTGCCTTGTGGAATTATCATAAAAAAGAGTCAATCCCTGTATGTGGTGAGATGTCTCCTATTGAAAGTAATGGAAAGGTACACTTCGCTCCATAGAGCAGTGAGAGGGGACGCATTTTTTAAAAAGTAAATCCTGCAGACAATACACATCTAATTACACTGCTTTCTGCATATAGCCTCTTACAATCACCTACATTTTCATATGCATGTGTTTGTCTATTAAAGGGACAGTCTAGGCCAAAATAAACTTTCATGATTCAGATAGAGCATGTCATTTTAAACAATATTCCAATTTACTTTTATCACCAATTTTGCTTTGTTCTCTTGGTATTCTTAGTTGAAAGCTTAACCTAGGAAGTTCATATGCTAATTTCTTAGACCTTGAAGGCCACCCCTTTTCAGAATGCATTTTAACAGTTTTTTTTACCACTAGAGGGTGTTAGTTCATGTATTTCATATAGATAACACTGTGCTCGTGCACGTGAAGTTATCTGGGAGCAGGCACTGATTGGCTAAACTGCAAGTCTGTCAAAAGAACTGAAATAAAGGGGCAGTTTGCAGAGGCTTAGATACAAGATAATCACAGAGGTTAAAAGTATATTAATATAACTGTGTTGGTTATGCAAAACTGGGGAATGGGTAATAACGGGATTATCTATCTTTTAAAACAATACAAATTCTGGTGTAGACTGTCCCTTTAAGGTTATATGTATTTTGAGTGTTTTTAGAAAAGCTTGCCACCTTTTAGTTATGAGATCTGTAGTGCCAAAATCTTTACAGAATTACGCTGGGATTAGAGAGACAATTTCATACATGCCCATGGAACGCCCATGTTGAGCCTATTTTACGAAAAAAACAACAATAACACTTTATAGTTTGTACTTATAAGTACAAATCTCTGTGCGTTTTTCACTCATCCAGTGTACTTGAATCTTGATCTACGCTGTACATATTTAATACAAATTTTGTTCTGATTTTTGAAGCACCTTAAAGGGATATGAAACCACATTTTTTATTTCATGATTTAGATAGGGCATGCAATTTTAAGCAACTTTTTAATTTACTCCTATTATCAATTTTTCTTAGTTCTCTTGGTATCTTTATTTGAAAAAAGCAGGAATGTAAGTGCCGGACCATTTTTGGTTCAGCACCCTGGGTAGTGCTTGCTGATTGGTGGCTTGCATTAATTTTAATGTTGCTTCTCCTGCCTCAGTGTTGCTTATGATTATGAATTGGCTGCCTGCCAATTCTGTTCTGTACACCACATACCTACTCTTCCAACCCACACATTTCTTGTGACACTTGTAGAGTGTGCACAAAACTATATTTCCCACCCTTCAGAAAAGATAGTTGTACAAATAATCTCTTACCAAAAGAATGCATATTTAGATTTTCCAATTAGAATAAATATTATCTTTAGTTCAAAAACTCAACAGAGTGAAGCAGCACAAAACTCAACTCATAAAACATATTAAAAAAGTCACATGACCTGACAATTTACCTGTTTTCTATATGGTGCAATAATGGAATGTTTAAAGCAAATGTTTCCATTCTATAAGCAAACACAATGTTCTTTGAGTTACTTGTAGAATCTGGTAGCCACAGTGAAGATATGGATATGCAAAAAATGTCTATATTTCATCTGGCAGCAAGTTCAACATGTGTACTGGCAAGCAGTGAGTGAAGAAATCTATTGGATCAGGCTGTCACATACTGCCCTGCTGCAGTAAGAAACAATAAAAAACCCTGTTAATCCGTTTAAATTATGCTTATTGATATTGAACTGTTACTCTCCTTTAAAGCTCCAGCCTCTCTAGGGAAGATAGAACAAAACAATGTACAGAGGCATTTAACAGCAAAAGCAAACAAAATAAACATTGCATGTATATTACTGTTTCATTTATTGTTAACAAAATTTGCATTGATTTACAGACTAAGAACATAACCTTTTAACCCCTTCATGCTGGGCTTTAACGCATGGAACGTCCTACCTTATAAGGCGTCCTGCAGCCTCCCCCTTTTGACAAACTCAAAATCAGATGGAGGGCGTGCCTATCAACCTAGGTAGTCTCCCATAATCTGACCCCAGCCTTGAAATCACGTGATCTCATCAATTATTGTGTGATATCATTTTGCAGCAAGTGTTTACATCGGAACCAGGCATGAAGGGGTTAAAGACCTATCAGTATGTTTATCATATCTACTTTCTTGTGGCCAGTTAATGATCAAACAATCATTGCATAGAATATGGTGAAGCGTCTGAAGTATGCTCTTACCATTCTGAAAACAAAACAAAACAGAATTTTCAGAGTTAAATTATAAGGTAAAAAAAACAATGAAACAATGTTACACACACACGTATTTTGGCCTAGAGTTCAAATGGAGCACAAAAATATTACCAATAAGTAAAATATATCTTGTGTGTTAACATTGCTTGAGTGGAATCAATAGTTTTTTTATTGTTCAAATGATAGTCCAGCGCCTGCTAATATCTGCATATCAAATAGCATAGACGTGCTAAATCCCTCACATAATATTCTATGGGGTGTGCAGTAAAATCCATGTCACATATCACAGGCTAAAATGATGGTGCTGTAAGCCAATATTGTATAAGTAGTTGAGTTCTTATTGTAGTTTTGTGTTTAAAGTGAATGTAAATTTTGATGCTAAAGTGCCCGTTTTTTTAAAAATTTGATTAAAAACAGGTGCACTTTAATTAATCAAAATTTACATTTCACTCCTGTTGAGAAACCCCCCCAAAAAAAATCTTATTTTTTAAACTTGACAGGAGCTCCAGCTTCCTCGGGTCGTCGCAAGTCATCATTGTCTGATTCAACGCCGTGATTGGAGGAAGCCCGATTCCTCATTTTAGAACCAGGAAGAGGCTTTGCAAGGGTGGAGGAAGCCGAAGCTGCTGCCAAGATTAAAAGGTAAGTTTTTTTTTCACAACACGAGTGAAATGTAAATTTTGATGAATTAAAGTGCCTCTGTTTTTAATCGAATTTTTAAAAACCAGGCACTTTAGCATTGAAATTTACATTCACTTTAATTATAATGGTTTACTTCAGGTCAAAAAGAGCTACATTTTACTGCAGTATTTTGGATTCCTCTTGAGAGCAACACTTAAAGGGCCACTAAACCCAAAATCTTTCTTTCATGATTCAGATATAGAAACATAAAAATTTAAACAACCTTACAATTTACTTAGATATCCTTATTTGAAGAAAAAGCAATGCACATGGGTGAGCCAATCACATGAGACTTCTATATGCAGCAACCAATCAGCAGCTACTGAGCATATCTAGATATGCTTTTCAGCAAAGAATATCAAGAGAATAACACAAATTAGATAATAGAAGTACATTAGAAAGATGTTTAAAAATGCATTCTCTTTCTATATCATGAAAGAAAAAATGTGAGTGTCATGTCCCTTTAATTTACAGCTGGTAATACAAGTGCAATAAGTGCGCTAATAGTACTTCCTGTGCTATACATTAAAAGTAAAAAGATTTAGCCATGTTACGTTTGTTTAATATATTTAATTATACCAGATTGCACTTTATTGTTTGTATGAGGTTGCTCAAATGAATGCACCCTGTGCTGTTGATTGTGCCCTTTTATGGAGAATTCAAATTTGTTTTTGTATCCATTAAAGGGACAGTCTACTCCAGAATTGTTATTGTTTAAAAAGATAGATAATCCCTTTATTACCCATTCCCCAGTTTTGCATAACCAACCTGGTTATATTAATATACTTTTTACCTCTATGATTACCTTGTATCTAAACCTCTGCAGACTGCACCCTTATTTGAGTTCTTTCGACAGACTTACATTTTAGCCAATCAGTGCAGACTCATAAATAACACCATGTTAGTGAACATAATGTTATCTATATGGCACACATGAACTAGCGGTGTCTAGCTATGAAAAACTGTCAAAAAGCTTTGAGATAAGAGGTGGCCTTAAAGGGCTTTGATATTAACATTTGAGCATACCTAGGTTTAGCTTTGATGATAAAAGTAAATTGGAAAGTTGTTTAAAATTGCCTGCCCTATCTGAATCATGAAAGTTTATTTTTGACTAGGCTATCCCTTTCATACAGGCATATATTTTAAGTAACAATTTTGTTAGGCCACTATGTGGCAGATTCCTCTGCTTAAACTAATTGCATCATAATTGTTACTGTAGCAAAATGATTTATTTAGATACTTGTAACAGAAAAGTTATATATTTAATTAATCTTGATCTTATTAGACCTGGGGTGCGTTCCGATATACGGCGCAGGTTTCGGCGCAAGCCTGGAAACCTGCGCCGCCCATAGTTTCAGCTCGCAACTCGAGCTATCTTATATATGGCACCGTCAGATGCTAAAGTGCCGCAAGTCTGACAAACTAGCGATGTCCAGAAATCTGTGTAAGTACAAATTTCTGGAGTCGCCAGTGACTTACGGCACTTTAGAAACTGCCGCCACATACAAAAACTGACTAAGTTATAAAATCACCCTTAACTGTATAACATGCCTCCCAAACATAGCCCGACACGTATACCCCTCTATCCGCAATCCCCCCTCTCACTCCTAACAATAAATATATTAACCCTAAACCGCCGCTCCCGGACCGCCGCTCCCGGACCCCGCCGCCACCTATATTAATGTGAGCCCCCTACACCGCCGCCACCTATATTAAATGTTTTACCCCCTAATGTGAACCCCCTACCCCGCCGCCACCTACATTAACTATATTACCCCCTAATATGATCCCCCTACACCGCCGCCACCTATTTAAACTATATTAACCCCTAATGTGAGCCCCCTACACCGCCGCCACCTATATTATATATACTACCCCCAAATCTAATCCCCCTATACTGCCGCCACCTATATTAAATTTATTAACCCCTAAAATACTAAAATTTCCCTACCACTAAACCTAAGTCTAACCCTACAAATAGCCCTGAAAAGGGCTTTTTGCGTGGCATTGCCCCAAAGTAACAAGCTCTATTACCAGCCCTTAAAAGGGCCTTTTGCGGGCCATTGCCCCAAAGTAACCAGCTCTATTACCAGCCCTTAAAAGGGCTTTTTGCGGGGCATTGTCACAAAGTAATCAGCTCTTTTACCTGTAATCTAATCCCCCTACACCGCCGCCACCTATAATAAATGTATTTCTCCCTAATCTAATCCCCCTACACCGCCGCCACCTATATTAAATATATTAACCCCTAATCTAATACCCCTACACCGCCGCCACCTATATTAAATATATTAATCCCTAATCTTACTCCCCTACACCGCCGCCACCACCTATATTAACTATATTAACCATAATTATATTAGGGTTAATATAGTTAATAAAGTTATTATATATATTAACTATATTAACCCTATCTAACTCTTACACCCCTAACTTAATTATTATTAAAATAAATCTAATTAATATTAATAATATTAACTAAATTATTCCTATTTAAAACTAAATACTTACCTATAAAATAAACCCTAAGATAGCTACAATATAATTAATAATTACATTGTAGCTATTTTAGGGTTTATATTTATTTTACAGGTAACTTGGTATTTATTTTAACTAGGTACAATAGCTATTAAATAGTTAATAACTATTTAATAGCTACCTAGTTAAAATAATTACCAATTTACCTGTAAAATAAATCCTAACCTAAGTTACAAATACACCTACACTATCAATAAATTAATTAAATAAACTACAAATAGCTAAACTAAAATACAATTAAATACACTCAACTAAATTACAAAAACAACACACACTAAATTACAAAAATTAAAAAAAGATTACAAGAATTTTAAGCTAATTACACCTATTCTAAGCCCCCTAATAAAATAAAAAAGCCCCCCAAAATAAAAAAATTTCCCTACCCTAATCTAAATTACAAAAGTAATCATCTCTATTACCAGCCCTTAAAAGGGCCTTTTGTGGGGCATTGCCCCAAAGTAATTAGCTCTTTTACCTGTAAAAAAAAGAACAACCCCCCCCCATTACAACCCACCACCCACATACCCCTACTCTAACCCACCCAATCCCCCCTTAAAAAACCCCAAGTCTAACCCCCAAGTGCTCCTTACCTGTCCTGAAGACCAGCTGAGAAGGTCCTGTTCCAGACGGAGAAGTCTTATTCCAGGCGGTGACCTCTTCTTCTTCCAGGATCCAGCCGGCGCGGAGCGGAAGATTTGAAGACCGATGACCGCGGAGCTGAAGACCGTCCATCTGGAACTGAAGACCTGCAATGCTGGAACTGAAGATCGGCGACGCTGGAACTGAAGACCGGAGCCGGAGCGTGGAGGTTCCTCTTCATACGATCGCCGCCGTACACTGAATAGTAATTCAAGGTACGCGATTAAAAAAGGCGTCCCTTGAATTCCTATTGGCTGATTTGAGCCTTCAAATTCAAATCAGCCAATCGGATGCGAGCTACTTTAATTCTATTGGCTGATTTGAATAGCCAATAGAATAAGAGCTACTGTAATTCTATTGGCTGATTAGAATAGCCAATAGAATTACAGTATCTCTTATTCTATTGGCTATTCAAATCAGCCAATAGAATTAAAGTAGCTCGCATCCGATTGGCTGATTTGAATTTGAAGGCTCAAATCAGCCAATAGGAATTCGAGGGACACCATTTTTAATCTTGCACCTTGAATTCCTATTCAGTGTATGGTGGCGATCGTATGAAGAGGATCCTCTACGCTCCAGCTCCGGGCTTCAGTTCCAGCGTCGCCGATTTTCAGATCCAGCATCGCCGGTCTTCAGTTCCAGATGGACGGTCTTCAGCTCCGCGGTCATCGGTCTTCAACTCCTCCGCTCCGCGCCGGCTGGATCCTGGAAGAAAAAGAGGTCGCTGCCTGGAAGAAGACTTCTCCGCCTGGAACAGGACCTTCTCCGCCGGTCTTCAGGACAGGTAAGGAGCATTTGGGGGTTAGACTTTTTAAGGGGGGATTGGGTTGGTAAGAGTAGGGGTATGTGGGTGGTGGGTTTTAATGGGGGGGTTGTTCTTTTTTTTTTTACAGGTAAAAGAGCTGATTACTTTGGGGCAATGCCCCACAAAATGCCCTTTTAAGGGCTGGTAATAGAGCTGATTTTGTAATTTAGTTTAGTGTATTTAATTGTATTTTAGTTTAGATATTTGTAGTTTAGTTTAGTGTATTTAATTGTATTTTAGTTTAGATATTTGTAGTTTATTTAATTAATTTATTGATAGTGTAGGTGTATTTGTAACTTAGGTTAGGATTTATTTTACAGTTAAATTGGTAATTATTTTAACTAGGTAGCTATTAAATAGTTATTAACTATTTAATAGCTATTGTACCTAGTTAAAATACATACCAAGTTACCTGTAAAATAAATATAAATCCTAAAATAGCTACAATGTAATTATTAATTATATTGTAGCTATCTTAGGGTTTATTTTATAGGTAAGTATTTAGTTTTAAATAGGAATAATTTAGTTAATATTATTATTATTTAGATTTATTTTAATAATAATTAAGTTAGGGCTGTTAGAGTTATATAGGGTTAATATAGTTAATATATAATATAATAATTATATTAACCCTAATATAATTAGGGTTAATATAGTTAAAATAGGTGGCGGCGGTGTAGGGGGGGTCAGATTAGGGGTTAATATATTTAATATAGGTGGCGGCGGTGTAGGGGGTAATACATTTATTATAGGTGGCGGCGGTGTAGGGGGATTAGATTACAGGTAAAAGAGCTGATTAATTTGTGACAATGTTTTAGTTTAGAGTGAATAGAGCGCTGGAACTATCAAAATCCCAGACTCCCTATAAATATAAGTTCCTTCCAACTTATATATGTGTGAATATTTAGAAGAATTTGTGTAGATATAGGGGCGTGGTACACTTAAGGGATATATTTTAATTTTAAGGAATACAGATTTTCCAATTTATTACTGAGATCAATTTATCAGTGTTTAAAGGTGAAGAAAAAAAGAGGAGGTTTATAAAACTTATTATGTGAATGTAAACAAGTGAGATGATAGTGCTTAGACCTTTTGAAAATTATATTTTTAAAAAATTAATTTGTTGTACAATATTTAATTAGTGTATATGGTAAATAGATTACCTAAAAAAGCCTGATATTTATACAGTGTGTGTGGCGGTGTATTACCTAATATAAAAAACTAAAGGATTTAGAAGAAATATATTTGTTAATCTCTAATCCACAAGAGTGCAATATGGTGTAGATTTCCTATGTAGAGGATTTATAGTAAAATACTTTCTGTGTAAATATTGTGTTGCTAAAATCTTAAGTGAAAATATTTGTTAAGTGAAAAACAATAATAAGTGACTTCAGATAGTGAGAATGAAATAACATAAGATTTATTTAAAATATATTAATAAAGGATTAAAAATGATCCACAGAACGTTGTATTTACCAATTGATGTCAATATATCTATGGGACGTCTCCCAGATACAATTTGATTATTCAAATAAAAAAGCCCTGTACAGGGAGTGCAGAATTATTAGGCAAGTTGTATTTTTGAGGATTCATTTTATTATTGAACAACAACCATGTTCTCAATGAACCCAAAAAACTCATTAATATCAAAGCTGAATAGTTTTGGAAGTAGTTTTTAGTTTGTTTTTAGTTATAGCTATTTTAGGGGGATATCTGTGTGTGCAGGTGACTATTACTGTGCATAATTATTAGGCAACTTAACAAAAAACAAATATATATCCATTTCAATTATTTATTTTTACCAGTGAAACCAATATAACATCTCAACATTCACAAATATACATTTCTGACATTCAAAAACAAAACAAAAACAAATCAGTGACCAATATAGCCACCTTTCTTTGCAAGGACACTCAAAAGCCTGCCATCCATGGATTCTGTCAGTGTTTTGATCTGTTCACCATCAACATTGCGTGCAGCAGCAACCACAGCCTCCCAGACACTGTTCAGAGAGGTGTACTGTTTTCCCTCCTTGTAAATCTCACATTTGATGATGGACCACAGGTTCTCAATGGGGTTCAGATCAGGTGAACAAGGAGGCCATGTCATTAGATTTTCTTCTTTTATACCCTTTCTTGCCAGCTACGCTGTGGATTACTTGGACGCGTGTGATGGAGCATTGTCCTGCATGAAAATCATGTTTTTCTTGAAGGATGCAGACTTCTTCCTGTACCACTGCTTGAAGAAGGTGTCTTCCAGAAACTGGCAGTAGGACTGGGAGTTGAGCTTGACTCCATCCTCAAGCCGAAAAGGCCCAACAAGCTCATCTTTGATGATACCAGCCCAAACCAGTACTCCACCTCCACCTTGCTGGCGTCTGAGTCGGACTGGAGCTCTCTGCCCTTTACCAATCCAGCCACGGGCCCATCCATCTGGCCCATCAAGACTCACTCTCATTTCATCAGTCCATAAAACCTTAGAAAAATCAGTCTTGAGATATTTCTTGGCCCAGTCTTGACGTTTCAGCTTGTGTGTCTTGTTCAGTGGTGGTCGTCTTTCAGCCTTTCTTACCTTGGCCATGTCTCTGAGTATTGCACACCTTGTGCTTTTGGGCACTCCAGTGATGTTGCAGCTCTGAAATATGGCCAAACTGGTGGCGAGTGGCATCTTGGCAGCTGCACGCTTGACTTTTCTCAGTTCATGGGCAGTTATTTTGCGCCTTGGTTTTTCCACACGCTTTTTGCGACCCTGTTGACTATTTTGAATGAAACGCTTGATTGTTCGATGATCACGCTTCAGAAGCTTTGCAATTTTAAGAGTGCTGCATCCCTCTGCAAGATATCTCACTATTTTTGACTTTTCTGAGCCTGTCAAGTCCTTCTTTTGACCCATTTTGCCAAAGGAAAGGAAGTTGCCTAATAATTATGCACACCTGATATAGGGTGTTGATGTCATTAGACCACACCCCTTCTCATTACAGAGATGCACATCACCTAATATGCTTAATTGGTAGTAGGCTTTCGAGCCTATACAGCTTGGAGTAAGACAACATGCATAAAGAGGATGATGTGGTCAAAATACTCATTTGCCTAATAATTCTGCACTCCCTGTATAGGTAGAACTATTGCATGTAACCAAAATTGAAAAAAGAGATACAATAAAAAAAGTCCATTTAAAAGACACTTCCTATGTCCCAATAAGAACTCCAAATTTCTTTGTATATCTATTATTTCTATATTGAGGATTAAGAAGCCCAAAGCAGTTTGAATTATGGTTGCCGCTTCAGAGTTTGCTAAGTACCACTCTTAGTGCTATGCACGCGGTAAAAGAAGTAACTATGTGTTTTTAAAATCCAAGGTTAAGATATATCTGTAGCAAACACTCTTTTTTCAGTGTTTGGTTTAAAACCGTTAAAAGTTCATATACCGCTCTTAGTGCTATGCACGCGGTAAATAAAATGACTTATAGTAAATCCAGAATCAAATAAAGATTATTACACATTCACCTTTTTCGGTCAAAAGTGTTCCAGTTTGTATCACATAGGTTTTACTTACAGTTCTTACTGTTATAGGAGACAGCAATATTGTGGCTGCTTACTGTTTCTCCATAGTGTTCTGCTCTCTCCGTTGTTTGTCTTCGGTGCTGACGTCACACTCCTCCATGGGAGGTCGTCTTTCAATGGGAGTGTTACCGCTGCTCTGTATTGTAAACTTGACACTTTGTATTCCTTAGTGGTGATGAAGAATAATAACTGCACTTAGTGCTTGTGCACGCAGTTAATTGTAAAAATCTTAAGCAATTCCCCAAATGGTTAGTGGGATAGAAATGTAGAAAAATTAATAACCCGGGTTATTTTAATGATCTGTATATTCAGATATAGTGTATAATGTAAGTTCATAGATAAAATAAGTCACACAGCTTGACGCGTTTCGCTCTTCTCAGAGCTTTATCAAGATGCTGGTGACTAGTGATTTCTCTCTTTTTAAATGTCCTGCTTGATCTTTATTGGTTGTTTCTTGATTGTGTGTAAAGGTGGATTGTCTAATTTTTCATAGTTACTTCATTATTGTTCCTGTAGTTTCCTCATATAGAAATAATTTAACTTGATTGTTATATAATTTTTTATATTTAATAGATAGTTTTGATCCACATTCGTTATGGAAAGTCAAAGAAATTAAATATTTCTATTTGTTCTCTTAATTTGAATTTCCTTTTTTGGGTTTTATTTCTTTAAGGTGGTATTGATGTGTATCACTGCATATATGTATCAATATACCATTCTGTAATTTTTCTGTTAGAGGCAACATTATTTTATTATGTAGCTATAATCTATTTTATCATCTTATCCTAAAAAACCTTAAGAGATACTTAATAATTTTCATGATTCATATGAAGAGATTATAAATCTGAATCAACGTATGTGTGTATAGTGACTAAACATTTTAGTAAGCATAGAATTATTACACCTTCCCATATTGGTGTGATCAATGATTATATCGTTAGATTCACTAATTTGTGATACTTAATTCACATATATATATGTAGTAGTTGAGACTTTTTTTATTTGACATATAGTTATTATATATTCCCATATTTGTGAGACTAATATATCATTGGTGTCAGTATGATATATCCGGATATTGATGCCTCCATCTATGTGTTAACATATAGTGCTAAAAAGTTTTTTTTTTTTTTGACTATATGCTCCATCTTATGCTGTATCTAATGTAGTTACATTTGGGCATTCTAAGTTTCATCTTTGTAATTTATTAAGTTCTTACTTTTATATATTCTCCCACTGATTAAAATTTCTAGTATGTATATATTGAAAAAAGATATATTTTAAGCAATATGTGAGATATGTGTATTGAATTCTGATTGGGGTTTTATAATTCAAAGAGGAATGGGGACAAATCTAATTCAGAATTTAGACCCAACGGGCAAAGGGTATTATATTGATATATTAACTCTGCTTCCTTTATCAACAACTTTTTTTTCCATATTTCCTCCTCTCCAGTGTCTTTGTACTTTTTTTATTCCCCAATATGTCAGGTCTTTATTGTTCCCTTTGTGTACACTTTTAAAATGTTTGTAAAGGTAAGTGTTATCCATTCAATTTTTTATATTGTTCAGATGCTCCCTAATTCGATCTTTTAACATTCTTTTGGTTTCCCCAAAGTAAAATAAGTTGCACGAACATTTTAGGATATAAATCACATTTTTTGTTGTGCATCTTATAGTGTTTTTTATTTGAAAAATTTCTTCTGAGTTATTTATTTTTAGATTTGTTATTTTCTTACTGTGATTGCAGGCCTTGCATGAGTAGCATGGGAAGAAACCCTTTACACTTTTACCCATTAGATCTTTTTGTATTTTTTGGCCTATCCTAGGTTGTTTAAGGTCACTAGGGGCAAGAATTGATTTTAAATTACTTGCTTTTTTGAAGATAAATTTTGGGTTTTCTGAGATTTTATCTCCTAAGATTTCATCTTCCCTTATTATATGCCAATATTATTTAATGATTTTTTTGATGATGTTATGGTCTGCATGGTAGTCTGTTATGAATGGTATTTCAATTTTTTCTGTGTTTTTGGGTAATTTTTCTTTATATGTGAGTAGACCATTCCTATTTGTATTTTTAGCTTTGTTCAGTGCCTTTTTTGTGGTTTCAGTTTTATATCCTCTGGCTAAGAATTTATTTTCTAACTTTTCTGCCTGTTCTTCAAAGTCAAAAGGCCTTGAGCAGTTCTTTTTTATACGAAGAAATTGACCTAATGGGATAGTCTGTTTCCATGTGTCTAAATGGCAACTTTTTGAATGTATATAATTGTTTGCATCAGTCTTTTTAAAATGAGTTTTTGTCTCTAGTTTATTTTTTATGACCATTATTTCTAAGTCTAAAAAAATTATTGTATCCTTACTCCAATTTGAAGTGAATTTTAAGCCCCAAGTATTATTGTTCATGTTCTCTAACATATTGATTAGCCCTTCTTGAGTCCCTTCCCATATAATTAACAGGTCGTCTATATATCTTCTATAGAGCACAAGGTTTGCGCCATAGTCATTTTTGCTAAAGAAATCATTTTCCCAAGAACCCATAAATAAGTTCGCATAACTTGGCGCAAACCTTGTGCCCATAGCCGTACCTTCTATCTGGAGGTAGAATTGTTTTTCAAAAGCAAAATAATTGTTTTCCAGTATATATCTCATGCTCTTTATAATGAAATTTCTGTGTTGGTCCGTCATAGATTTATCTGTTTTGAGGAAAGATTCTGCTGCTAATAGGCCTTTGGAGTGGTTAATGGTGGTGTACAATGATGTAACATCTGCCGTGGCAAGAATCATCTTGTCATTCCATTTTATAGATTCTAGAGTATTTAAGACTTGTGTTGAATCTCTGAGGTATGATTTTAGATTTTTTACATGGGTTTGTAGAAAATTATCTACATATTTGGATAGATTGGCAGATGGAGAATCAATCCCATAAATAATGGGTCTGCCGGGGGGATTGACTATGCTTTTATGTATTTTTGGCAGAAAGTAAAAAATCGGAATTTTTGGGAATTTAGGAGTTAGAAATTCAAATGCATTTTTATTAAGTATTCCTGATTTTTCACCCTCTGCCAACAATTTATTTAGATTTTTCTTAAATTTTTCTGTAGGGTCAGACTCTAATTTCTTGTATGTGTTAATATCTCCCAATAATCTGTGGGCTTCTTTTAAGTAATTTTCTGTGTCCATAAGGACAATCCCTCCCCCTTTATCTGCCGCTTTAATCGTTATTTTCTCATTCTTTATCAGGTTTTCCATCACCATTTTTTCTTTAAGACTCATATTATAATTTTTAATTTTTGGTAGATTATATTTTCTTACTTCTTTACAGGCTAATTTTTCAAAGGTTTCTAGCAGATTTCCTTTGGCATGTAGGGGGTTAAACTTAGATTTGACTTTTAGATCTGTATGTGTAACCATATCTTTATTCACTGATTTTTGGTTCATCTGTCTTTCTATGGGATTTTTTAGGAAGAATCTTTTTAGGGCAAGGTTTCTTACAAATTTTTTTATGTGAATGTGTGTGTTGAACTTATTCATTCTGACTGTTGGGGCGAAAGTTAACCCTAAACTCAAGACCCTTTTCTCTTCCTCTTTTAAAGTGGTACTGCTTAGATTGAAGATTCCATTGTATGTGTCAGTTACCTCCATCTTTTGGCATCGTTTAGAATGTCCTCGTCCTCTCTTTCCTCTTGATTTCTTCTCTTTCTTGAGTTAGTTCTTTTTCTTGTCTGATCAAATCTCTTGAAGTGCCCTCCCTTAGAGGGCTCTTTTCTAAAAAAGTCACCTCATCATTAGTCAATTTTTCTTTAATGGGTATTAGATCTCTAGGGGTTTCGGGACGGTTATATGTTGGATCTCTTAATTTTTCAAATCTATTGTATGTTGGTGTAACCCATCTTTCCTCTTGTCTGTTACTGTCCCATCTTTGAGTTCTTCTGGGATATTCCCAGTTAGACCTATTATCTCTCTGATAATGTGGTCTAAATATATTATGTTTAAATTCTGATTGGAAGTGTTCCTTGTCTCTATATCTAGGATACCATGGTCTGTTGTCTTGTGTGTTTCTATTTTGGAATCTATTGTAATTATAACTTTCATTATATGTGTTGTGGTTTTGGTTATAATTTCTCCTATATTCATGTTTTGCCCTGCAAAAAGCCCTTTTAAGGGCTAGTAATAGAGCTGGTTACTTTGGGGCAATGCCACGCAAAAGGCCCTTTTTAGGGCTATTTGTAGGGTTAGACTTAGGTTTAGTGGTAGGGAAATTTTAGTATTTTAGGGGTTGATAAATTTAATATAGGTGGCGGCGGTATAGGGGGATTAGATTAGGGGTTAATAATTTTAATATAGGTGGGGGCAGTGTAGGGGGATTAGATTAGGGGGTAATACTTTTATTATAGGTGGCAGCGGTGTAGGGGGATTAGATTACAGGTAAAAGAGCTGATTACTTTGTGACAATGCCCCGCAAAAAGCCCTTTTAAGGGCTGGTAATAGAGCTGGTTACTTTGGGGCAATGCCATGCAAAAGTCCTTTTCATTTTTTTTTAATTTAGTTTAGGGTAGGGACATTTTAGTATTTTAGGGGGTAATACATTTATTATAGGTGGCGGCGGTGTAGAGGGATTAGATTAGGGGTTAATACATTTAATATAGGTGGCGGTGGTGTAGGGGGATTAGATTAGGGGTAATATAGTTAAAATAGGTGGCGGCGGGGGAGGGGCTCACATTAGGGGGTAATAATTTTAATATGGGTGGCGGCGGTGTAGGGGGATTACATTAGGGGTTAATAATTTTAATGTAAGTGGCGACGGTGTAGGGGGATCACATTAGGGGGTTAGACATTTAATGTAGGTGGCGGCGGGGTCCGGGAGCGGCGGTTTAGGGGTTAAACACTGTATTAGGGATTGCGGCGGGGGATCGCGGTTGACAGGTAGATAGACATTGCACATGCGTTAGGTGTTAGGTTTTATTTTGCAGCCAGTTTAGGAGCTACGGGGCTCCAATACTCAGCATAAGGCTTACTACGCCTGCAATTTGTGGCGAGGTGAAAATGGAGTAAGAATTCGCCATTTTCTCCACTTAAGTTCTTACACTGTATATTGGATACCAAACTGCGCTGGTTTGGTATACCTGTCTATGGGCCAAAAAACTATGGCCGAAGGCAGAAATATACGAGCGTAACTTCTATGTTACGCCGTATATGTGATACCAAACCAGCGCAAAATTTGGCGTTGCCGGCTTTTGCGGGCGACGATTTATATCGGATCGCGGCCCTGATGTTTAGGGAGCATTTTTTTCTCACAACATGCATTCTGCAAAAGATTAGTTGATAAGTGTTTGAGTTAATGTATAGATCTTAAAATAAGATAGTTTTAAAAATATTGCAAAGAAAACTCAATGGGTAATCAGTTTTGAGCTACACAAAAAGAGATTATCAAAACATTTTAAAAGAAGCTCTATGTATTTGCAGTACTTCCCATACTATAAATTTATAGTGTGCAATTTGCATATTATATTTTTTATGGCTTTCTGAACCATATTAACACTTGTACCATATGTATTTTATATCAATGAGACCGTTGTCTGATTCTCCACCTGCGGTTCCAAGTAAATCTAACCATGACCTCTCCAAACACAATTTACCTATGCTCCTGGAACCCTTTTGCCTAGATTACAAGTTGTGCGCTGACTGCAGCACACGTGCAATATGTTTTTTTTCCTTTAGGCTCCCTCGAGCGTTCTCAGCCTCTCTAGCCTCACCAGTCCTTATGTTATTAAATAATATTTAATAACATAGGGACTGGTGAGACTAGCGAGGGTGAAGGCGCTCGAGGGAGCCTAAAGAAAAAACATATTGCACGTGTGCTGCAGTCAGCGCACGACTTGTAATCTAGGCGTTTCTGTATTAAAGGGACACTGAACCCAATTTTTTTCTTTCGTAATTCAGATAGAGCATGACATTTTAAGCATCTTTCTAATTTACTCATATTATAATTTTTTTTATTCTCTTGGTATCTTTATTTGAAATGCAAGAATGTAAGTTTAGATGCCGGCCCATTTTTGGTGAACAGCCTGGGTTGTCCTTGCTGATTGGTGGATAAATTCATCCACCAATAAAAAAGTGCTGTCTAGAGTCCTAAACCAAGAAAAAAAGCTTAGATGCCATATTTTCAAATAAAGATAGCAAGAGAACGAAGAAAAATTGATAATAGGAGTAAATTAGAAAGTTGCTTAAAATTCTATGCTCTATCTGAATTATGAAAGAAATATTTTGGGTTCAGTGTCCCTTTAAGCTTCACAGCAACCTAGACACTTTCGCCTAGATTTAGAGTTCTGCGGCCAAAGGGGTGCGTTAGCTACGCATGCTTTTTTTCTCCCGCACCTTTTAAATACCGCTGGTATTTAGAGTTCACAGAATGGCTGGGTTTTCAGTGCGTTAGGCTCCAAAAAGGGAGCGTAGAGCATAATTTAACGCCACTGCAACTCTAGATACCAGCGGTGCTTACGGACGCGGCCAGCTTCAAAAACATGCTCGTGCACAATATCCCCATAGAAAACAATGGGGAAGTTTGAGCTGAAAAAAAACCTAACACCTGCAAAAAAGCAGCGTTCAGCTCCTAACGCAGCCCCATTGTTTTCTATGGGGAAACACTTCCTACGTCTGCACCTAACACTCTAACATGTACCCCTAAACACCCCTAACCTTACACTTATTAACCCCTATTCTGCCGCCCCCGCTATCGCTGACACCTGCATATTTTTTTAACCCCTAATCTGCCGCTCCGTAAACCACCGCTACCTACATTATCCCTATGTACCCCTAATCTGCTGCCCCTAACACCGCCGACCCCTATATTATATTTATTAACCCCTAATCTGCCCCCCACAACGTCGCCTCCACCTGCCTACACTTATTAACCCCTAATCTGCCGAGTGGACCGCACCGCTACTATAATAAAGTTAACCCCTAATCCGCCTCACTCCCGCCTCACTAACCCTATAATAAATAGTATTAACCCCTAATCTGCCCTCCCTAACATCGCCGACACCTAACTTCAATTATTAACCCCTAATCTGCCGACCGAATCTCGCCGCTACTGTAATAAATGGATTAACCCCTAAAGCTAAGTCTAACCCTAACACTAACACCCCCCTAAGTTAAATATAATTTTTATCTAACGAAATAAATGAACTCTTATTAAATAAATTATTCCTATTTAAAGCTAAATACTTACCTGTAAAATAAACCCTAATATAGCTACAATATAAAGAATAATTATATTGTAGCTATTTTAGGATTAATATTTATTTTACAGGCAACTTTGTATTTATTTTAACCAGGTACAATAGCTATTAAATAGTTAAGAACTATTGAATAGCTAAAATAGTTAAAATAATTACAAAATTACCTGTAAAATAAATCCTAACCTAAGTTACAATTAAACTTAACACTACACTATCAATAAATAAATTAAATAAACTACCTACAATTACCTACAATTAAACCTAACACTACACTATCAATAAATTAATTAAATACAATATCTACAAATAAATACAATTAAATAAACTAACTAAAGTACAAAAAATAAAAAAGAACTAAGTTACAAAAAATAAAAAAATAATTACAAACATTAGAAAAAAATTACAACAATTTTAAACTAATTACACCTACTCTAAGCCCCCTAATAAAATAACAAAGCCCCCCAAAATAAAAAAATGCCCTACCCTATTCTAAATTAATAAAGTTCAAAGCTCTTTTACCTTACCAGCCCTGAAAAGGGCCCTTTGCGGGGCATGCCCCAAAGAATTCAGCTCTTTTGCCTGTAAAAAAAACACATACAATACCCCCCCCCAACATTACAACCCACCACCCACATACCCCTAATCTAACCCAAACCCCCCTTAAATAAACCTAACACTAAGCCCCTGAAGATCTCCCTACCTTGTATTCACCACACCGGGTCCCGATCTGTCCAGAAGAGGGTCCGAAGTCTTGATCCAAGCCCAAGCGGGGGGCTGAAGAGTGACGTCCATCCTCGGGCTGAAGTCTGGATCCAAGCGGCTGCTGAAGAAATCCATCATCGGGCTGAAGTCGGAAGTCCATCATCGGGATGAAGTCTTCTATCAAGCCGCATCTTCAATCTTCTTTCTTCCGGAGCGGAGCGGAACCATCTTCTTCCCAGCCGACGCGGAACATCCTCTTCAACCGACGCCTACTCGCCGAATGACGGTTCCTTTAAATGACGTCATCCAAGATGGCGTCCCTCGAATTCCGATTGGCTGATAGGATTCTATCAGCCAATCGGAATTAAGGTAGGAATATTCTGATTGGCTGATGGAATCCAATCAGCCAATCAGATTGAGCTCGCATTCTATTGGCTGTTCCGATCAGCCAATAGAATGCAAGCTCAATCTGATTGGCTGATCGGATCAGCCAATCGGATTGAACTTGATTCTGCTTGGCTGATTCCATCAGCCAATCAGAATTTTCCTACCTTAATTCCGATTGGCTGATAGAATCCTATCAGCCATTCGGAATTCGAGGGATGCCATCTTGGATGACGTCCCTTAAAGGAACTTTCATTCGTCGGGAAGTCGTCGGAAGAAGAAGATGGGTCCGCGGTGGAGGTCTTCAAGATGGAGCCGGTCGTTATCGGATGAAGATAGAAGATGCCGCTTGGATCAAGATGGTTGCCGGTCCGGATCGCCTCTTCTTCCCGGATAGAATGAAGACTTTGGAGCCTCTTCTGGACCTCTTCAGCCGCCGGATGATGGATGTCTAGCCCCCGCTTGGGCTTGGATGAAGATTTCTGAGCCTGGAACGATCGGTGATACCTGGCATGGTGAAGACAAGGTAGGAAGTTCTTCAGGGGCTTAGTGTTAGGTTTATTTAAGGGGGGTTTGGGTTAGATTAGGGGTATGTGGGTGGTGGGTTGTAATGTTGGGTGGGGGGTATTGTATGTTTTTTTTTACAGGCAAAAGAGCTGAATTCTTTGGGGCATGCCCCGCAAAGGGCCCTTTTAAGGGCTGGTAAGGTAAAAGAGCTTTGAAATTTTGTAATTTAGAATAGGGTAGGGCATTTTTTTATTTTGGGGGTCTTTGTTATTTTATTAGGGGGCTTAGAGTAGGTGTAATTAGTTTAAAATTGTTGTAATTTTTTTCTAATGTTTGTAAATATTTTTTTATTTTTTGTAGCTTAGTTCTTTTTTATTTTTTGTACTTTAGTTAGTTTATTTAATTGTATTTATTTGTAGGAATTGTATTTAATTCATTTATTGATAGTGTAGTGTTAGGTTTAATTGTAGATAATTGTAGGTATTTTATTTAATTAATTTATTGATAGTGTAGTGTTAGGTTTAATTGTAATTTAGGTTAGGATTTATTTTACAGGTAATTTTGTAATTATTTTAACTATTTTAGCTATTAAATAGTTATTAACTATTTAATAGCTATTGTACCTGGTTAAAATAAATACAAAGTTGCCTGTAAAATAAATATTAATCCTAAAATAGCTATAATATAATTATAATTTATATTGTAGCTATATTAGGGTTTATTTTACAGGTAAGTATTTAGATTTAAATAGGAATAATTTATTTAATAAGAGTTAATTTATTTAGTTAGAATAAAATTATATTTAACTTAGGGGGGTGTTAGTGTTAGGGTTAGAATTAGCTTTAGGGGTTAAAAAATTTATTAGAGTAGCGGTGAGCTCCGATCGGCAGATTAGGGGTTAATACTTGAAGTTAGGTGTCGGCGATGTTAGGGAGGGCAGATAAGGGGTTAATACTATTTATTATAGGCTTATTGAGGCGGGAGTGAGGCGGATTAGGGGTTAATAACTTTATTATAGTAGCGGTGCGGTCCGCTCGGCAGATTAGGGGTTAATAAGTGTAGGCAGGTGGAGGCGACGTTGAGGGGGGCAGATTAGGGGTTAATAAATATAATATAGGGGTCGGCGATGTTAGGGGCAGCAGATTAGGGGTACATAAGTATAACGTAGCTGGAGGTGGTGTACGGAGCGGCAGATTAGGGGTTAAAAAAAATTAATAGAGTGGCGGCGATGTGGGGGGACCTCGGTTTAGGGGTACATAGGTAGTTTATGGGTGTTAGTGCACTTTAGAGCACAGTAGTTAAGAGCTTTATAAACCGGCGTTAGCCCAGAAAGCTCTTAACTACTGACTTTTTTCTGCGGCTGGAGTTTTGTCGTTAGATTTCTAACGCTCACTTCAGCCACGACTCTAAATACCAGCGTTAGAAAGATCCCATTGAAAAGATAGGATACGCAAATGGCGTAGGGGGATCTGCGGTATGGAAAAGTCGCGGCTGGAAAGTGAGCGTTAGACCCTTTAATGACTGGCTCCAAATACCAGAGGGCGGTAAAAACCAGCGTTAGGAGCCTCTAACGCTGGTTTTGACGGCTACCGCCCAACTCTAAATCTAGGCCTTTGTAAACCCATTTTTAAACATTTATCGCTTGGTCCATTACTGTACAGAGACACCTTCCCTTAACTTTTAAAGGGACAGTCATTCACATTAACCCAAAGCATATATACTTAAGTGCAAGCAAATCATCATACCCTCTTTCAAAAGTTTTCAAATCTTAATTTTTAAGTACAAAATGGCATCAGTATTTATCAAAATATTAGAGACATTTGTCGGGCAAAAGTTTTTTTGCGATGTCAAGCCAATGGCTGATCTAGTTTTCTTGCAAACATATCATTTTCACTTGTTTATCAGTCATTAGCATAACTACAACAACATTTGTAAGAATGTTATTTCTTATATATTATTAACGTTATTTTTATTTTACCCCTTATTTAGTGCTCTTTCATCGAGGAATATTACATGCGCCTCTTTCATAAATATATGAGAAGCTGTGAATATATGGGCATTTTAAAATGCCAATAGAGAATAATTCAAGAATTAGGCGTTTCCAGACAACTTATATGCATATATTAAAGACTTGCGAATGATCACAAGTCAATTTGTCTCCCATATGACATATTGCACTTTGTGAGTGCGTAACCCTTTATAAATATGGTGACATCATTCATGAGCTTTTTTTTTTTTACGACAAATCTGAGAATTTTCCTATTCTCACTTTGATAAATTTGCCCTATGTGTGTGCACCGCTAGAGGAAACTTGATAGTGAGCGGTTGCCATAGGAAAGGCAGAACTGCTAGCTGCCATTTAAAAATAAAAACAAGCTGTATCCAGGAAAGGAGCCACCAGGGACACAAGTAGAAGACAACTTTGGCAGGTAAAAATAAAATGTAAAAATAAGATTTATAAAGTTTTAAAACTGTCATTTTGGTTTGCTTGCAGTTAAGTAAGCTTTGGATTAATGTTTTGCCCTTTAAGCTTTCATAGTTCGTATAGGACATACAATAAAAAAAAAAAAAAAAAAAACCAGAAACGAGGCACTAGGAAGACCCAGAAAAAAAGTGACATTCTCCGATACAGAGTTTGGGGTCAATTTATTATTGTGCGGACGGACGTGATATGATGTAGCGTATCATGTCCGCCTCACATCAGTAAATGCCAACAGCATAAGCTGTCGGCATTTATCATTGCGCCAGCAGCTCTTGTGAACTGCTGGTGCAATGCCGCCCCTGCAGATTTGTGGCTAATCAGCTGCTAGCAGGGGGTGTCAATCAACCTGATCAAATTCGATCAGGTTGATTGCTGTCCGCCACCTCAGAGGTGGCAGACGAGTTAAGGAGCAGCGATCTTAGGACCGCAGCTTTTTAAATTCCGCTTCAGGCGGAACTGCACCGGAGTAGGTCGGAAACAGCATCCGCTGCTTCATAAATTGACCCCTTTGAATCTAATGAGGATGATTATTTACAAGAGTTTGTTTATTTCACGTCTAGTCGGTGCACAAGGCATAGCTCCAGATGCTGTCACTCTAAGTGTCCCACCTTCTCCCATATCAGGGTCCTCTAGTATATTAAGGGCAGACTTAGAAGAGATAGATTCTACTCTGAATAAGCCCAGGGCTAGGCCTCCCAATAGACCTCAAAGAGGAAATACATATAAACAGGCCCAAGTAACTGGAGGTAGTTCCTTGCCCCAGGGCAACAAAGGGAAACGGGTGGAGAACTAATGAATATGGAAGAAGCGGTAAAAATGATACAGAAATAACTAACGCAGAGAGAACAATATGCGCTCAGATAAGGGAGACAGAACAAGTAGTACATACAAGGATACAGAAACAGGAGCGCTACAGATGAAGGTGGATATGAAAGTTATTAAATTCAATTAAAATAATATAAAGTAACCAGTGTATTAATGGATGTAAAAATGTAAGTATTAAGTGAGAGGTATATACCTTCAATACAAAAGTGCAAATACTAATAAAACAATGAACAAGAACAGTTCCAAATAAATTAATAATAAGTAATAGGAGCGAGACTAATCAATGTCCAATCATATATGGAAAAAATAGTGGCTTATGTCAAGATTTAATAAACACATATAAAAACATATATACAAAACACCAAATTAATAACTGTTAAATAATATATATATATATATATATATATATATTAAAAAACAGATGACTATAAGAACTAGGTTGCCACCACATAAAAAGATCTGTAAAATAGAGCCAGTGGTTACTTGACTTAGTCTGTTTAATGTTTCAATGGTAATGCAAGGAGAAAGTTCCAAAAGTATACTTGTTTGCAAGAAAACGCAGGCTTACGCCCAGGCTGTACACACTCTGTGTCCTCTGTGAGTGAAATTACAGCCGTAGCGGGATGACGTCACCTTTATGGGCGCTGTCCTGGATGAGCCATCTGATTGGTCCTAATTGCGGATCAGCTTAAGATAATAGCTATTGATTTCCATAACGTAGAGTATCTGCTCTTAAGTGCCCGACAGCACGCAAGATACTTGTAGAAGATAATGTGTGGAAAAAACAATATATTAGGAGTTCTCCAAAATTCCCAATTGCAAAGGATCAGTAACTTTACTGAAGACCGAATCAGTGAATTCCAAAGTATACCACCAAGAAAAAGCGCTTGCTTGTTAGAACAGGCTAACCTTGTTAGCGGTTGTCTCAGTCCTTACAGCCAGAGTCTGCAGTTGGCAGATCACGATTACAGATGTTTCAAAGGTGGTAGATATGTAAATTGTAGCTCCAGCTACAGATAAATGAAAAGTCACTTCAGGTTGCAACTACATCAACGCTTTTCTCCCTATACAGGGCTTTTTCAAGATCTTACCCAAGATGGCCCCCAATAAGGCAGAGGGGGGGGGGGGGTTAGAGAGCTGTTTTGGGGGGGATCAGGGAGGTTGGGGGCTAAGGGGGGATCCTTCAAAGTAGCATATGTAAATATGCTAAAGATGTATTTTTTTTTTTTTTTTTTTAAAAAACACTTATTTTTGTACTGGCAGACTTTCTGCCAGTACTTAAGAGGGCGGGGACAATTGTGGGGTGGGGGAGGAAAGGGAGCTGTTTGGGAGGGATCGGGGGTCTGATGTGTCAGGTGGGAGGCTGATCTCTACACTAAAGCTAAAATTAACCCTGCAAGCTCCCTACAAACTACCTAATTAACCCCTTCACTGCTAGCCATAATACACGTGTGATGCGCAGCAGCACTTAGCGGCCTTCTAATTATCAAAAAGCAACGCCAAAGTCATATATGTCTGCTATTTCTGGGATCCCAAAGAAGCATTTACAACCATTTGTGCCATAATTGCACATGCTGTTTGTAAATAATTTCAGTGAGAAACCTAAAATTGTGAAAAATTTTGCGTTTTTTTTTAATTTGATTGCATTTGGCGGTGAAATGGTGGCATGAAATATACCAAAATGGGCCTAGATCAATACTTGGGGTTGTCTACTACACTACACTGAAGCTAAAATTAACCCTAGAAGCTCCCTACATGCTCCCTAATTAACTCCTTCACTGCTGGGCATAATACACGTGTGGTGCGCAGTCGCATTTCGCAGCCTTCTAATTAGTAAAAAGCAAAACCAAAGCCATATATGTCTGCTATTTATGAACAAAGGGGATCCCAGAGAAGCATTTACAACCATGTATGCTATAATTGCATAAGTTTTTTGTAAATAATTTCAGTGAGAAACCTAAAGTTTGTTAAAAAAATTGTGAAAAAGTGAACAATTTTTTTTATTTGATCGCATTTGGCGGTGAAATGGTGGCATGAAATATACCAAAATGGGCCTAGATCAATACTTTGGGATGTCTTCTAAAAAAAAATATTTACATGTCAATGGATATTCAGGGATTCCTGAAAGATATCAGTGTCCCAATGTAACTATCGCTAATTTTGAAAAAAAGTGGTTTGGAAATAGCAAAGTGCTACTTGTATTTATGGCCCTATAACTTGCAAAAAAAGCAAAGAACATGTAAACATTGGGTATTTCTAAACTCAGGACAAAATTTAGAAACTATTTAGCATATGTTTTTTTTGGTGGTTGTAGATGTATAACATATTTTGGGGGTCAAAGTTAGAAAAAGTGTGTTTTTTTCCATTTTTTCCTCATATTTTATAATTTTTTTTATAGTAAATTATAAAATATGATGAAAATAATTGTATATTTTGAAAGTCCATTTAATGGCGAGAAAAACGGTATATAATATGTGTGGGTACATTAAATGAGTAAGGGGAAAATTACAGCTAAACACAAACACCGCAGAAATGTAAAAATAGCCTTGGTCCCAAACGGACAGAAAATGGAAAAGTGCTGTGGTCATTAAGGGGTTAAATCTTGACAGAAGCCACTATTTTTTCCATATATGATTGGACATTGATTAGTCTAGCTCCTATTACTTATTATTAATTGATTTGGAACTGTTCTTGTTCATTGTTTTATTAGTATTTGCACTTTTGTATTGAAGGTATATACCTCTCACTTAATACTTACATTTTTACATCCATTAATACACTGGTCACTTTATATTATTTTTATTGGATTTAATAACTTTCATATCCACCTTCAGCTGTAGCGCTCCTGTTTCTGTATCCTTGTATTTATTGCTATAACCTATGTGAGGGACTCATAGGCTTTTTCAGGAGTTTGGTGGTCTCACCCTGCGCTCATTTTATATCCTTTGTTTGAGACAGAACAAGTAGTACAGGTGTCAAATGTGATAAACATATCTAATACAGTATTGACTGAGGAAGAGTTATGTGTACTTAGCCTGGGTCTGAATTTTGTGCCAACCACTAGATTTAACATATTTGTAACCATTATGGATCTAAATAGATTTGCTAAAAATCTAAACCTAAAAAAGCATTTCAAATCAGGACAATATGTTAGTATTAAAAATGATTCCACAATAGGTACCAGTACCACCCCACAACACAAATATTACAATTTGGGAGAAGTTAGTGATTTCCTGAATCTATATTTATTAGAAAAGGTGAGTAATCAGTCAGATCATGGTATTATTATTTTATTATTATTATCAGGTATTTGTAGAGTGCTAACAGGCTCTGCAGCGCTATTAACATAGGTGGTATATAAAAAACAATTACAGGGATCAAATGGGTAGAGAGTCCTGCCGAGAATTGCACTGTTGTAGTCGACTCTTATGAAGGTGGACTACAAACAGCTGGGCTCATAGGCTTACGTGCTATGGGGTTTAAGGGGATAGCAGTGGAGATAGGAAGGTTAGTGTAGGTTGTATGTGTCCCTGAATAGTAGAGTCTTCAGGGAGCACTTGAAGCTTTTAAAACTAGGAGAGAGTCTTGTGGAGCAAGGCAGAGAGTTCCATAATATGG
Organism: Bombina bombina; assembly: GCF_027579735.1. NCBI lineage: Eukaryota > Metazoa > Chordata > Amphibia > Anura > Bombinatoridae > Bombina > Bombina bombina. The sequence continues at coordinate 706,769,962 of NC_069501.1, read as the reverse complement.
GAGTCAGTCTGGAGAAATCTTGTAAATGGGAATGTTAGGAGGTAACAAGAGAGGAGGAGAATAGGAGATCATGAGTGGAGCGAAGGGGTTGGGAGGGAGAGAATCTGGAGACAAGGTCTGAGATGTAGGGGGGAGCAATGCAATTGAGGGCTTTATGTGTCAGAGTGAGAATTTTGTATTTAATCTTGGTGGCAAGAGGAAGCCAGTGAAGGGATTGGCAGAGAGGTGCAGCAGATGAAGAGCGACGTGTAAGGAAGATGAGCCTGGCGAGGCAATCGTTATGGATTGTAAAGGAGCTAGAAGGCAGCTAGGAAGACCAGAGAGGATGGAGTTGCAGTAGTCGAGGCGGGAAAATGAGAGAGTGGATTCAAATCTTAGCTTTGTCTTGTGTAAGGAAATGCTTGATTTTAGTGATGTTTCTTAGGTGAAAGCAGCAGGCTTTAGCCAAGGACTGAATGTGAGGATTGAAAGAAAGATCTGAGTCAAGTGTGACCCCAAGACATCGGTCATGTGAGGTTGGGGTAATGGTGGAGTTATCAACAGTTATATAGACATGGGGGGGTAGAGATTTTGGAAGAAGGGGGAAAATAAGGAGCTCGGTTTTGGAGAGATTTAGCTTGAGGTAGTGAGAGGACATCCAAGATGAGATACGAGAGAGACAGTTAGGTAGATTTGGGTATTTTCGGCATACAGATGATAGTGAAACCGTGGTACTTTATTAAGGAACCTAATGAGGACGTGTAGATTGAGAAGAGAAGGGGACCGAGGACAGAGCCTTGTGGTACTCCAACAAAAAGAGGTAAAGGGGCAGAGGATGCCCCAGAGAAGGCTACACTACATATATTCACATATAGGATTCAAGCCTAGGTCAATACTCTATCCCACACAAGAGAGGGGTTCGGCACTAGAATCCTTTCATAAAAGAGTAGAAGAGGCTTTGTTGGCACTGCATACTAGCAAGAAATATTGCAAAGGAAACTTGACCGAAGTTCAGAGACAAGTGCTAAAATTATTACAGATCTACAGGGAGTGCAGAATTATTAGGCAAGTTGTATTTTTGAGGATTAATTTTATTATTGAACAACAACCATGTTCTCAATGAACCCAAAAAACTCATTAATATCAAAGATGAATAGTTTTGGAAGTAGTTTTTAGTTTGTTTTTAGTTATAGCTATTTTAGGGGGATATCTGTGTGTGCAGGTGACTATTACTGTGCATAATTATTAGGCAACTTAACAAAAAACAAATATATACCCATTTCAATTATTTATTTTTACCAGTGAAACCAATATAACATCTCAACATTCACAAATATACATTTCTGACATTCAAAAACAAAACAAAAACAAATCAGTGACCAATATAGCCACCTTTCTTTGCAAGGACACTCAAAAGCCTGCCATCCATGGATTCTGTCAGTGTTTTGATCTGTTCACCATCAACATTGCGTGCAGCAGCAACCACAGCCTCCCAGACACTGTTCAGAGAGGTGTACTGTTTTCCCTCCTTGTAAATCTCACATTTGATGATGGACCACAGGTTCTCAATGGGGTTCAGATCAGGTGAACAAGGAGGCCATGTCATTAGATTTTCTTCTTTTATACCCTTTCTTGCCAGCCACGCTGTGGAGTACTTGGACGCGTGTGATGGAGCATTGTCCTGCATGAAAATCATGTTTTTCTTGAAGAATGCAGACTTCTTCCTGTACCACTGCTTGAAGAAGGTGTCTTCCAGAAACTGGCAGTAGGACTGGGAGTTGAGCTTGACTCCATCCTCAACCCGAAAAGGCCCCACAAGCTCATCTTTGATGATACCAGCCCAAACCAGTACTCCACCTCCACCTTGCTGGCGTCTGAGTCGGACTGGAGCTCTCTGCCCTTTACCAATCCAGCCACGGGCCCATCCATCTGGCCCATCAAGACTCACTCTCATTTCATCAGTCCATAAAACCTTAGAAAAATCAGTCTTGAGATATTTCTTGGCCCAGTCTTGACGTTTCAGCTTGTGTGTTTTGTTCAGTGGTGGTCGTTTTCAGCCTTTCTTACCTTGGCCATGTCTCTGAGTATTGCACACCTTGTGCTTTTGGGCACTCCAGTGATGTTGCAGCTCTGAAATATGGCCAAACTGGTGGCAAGTGGCATCTTGGCAGCTGCACGCTTGACTTTTCTCAGTTCATGGGCAGTTATTTTGCGCCTTGGTTTTTCCACACGCTTCTTGCGACCCTGTTGACTATTTTGAATGAAACGCTTGATTGTTTGATGATCACGCTTCAGAAGCTTTGCAATTTTAAGAGTGCTGCATCCCTCTGCAAGATATCTCACTATTTTTGACTTTTCTGAGCCTGTCAAGTCCTTCTTTTGACCCATTTTGCCAAAGGAAAGGAAGTTGCCTAATAATTATGCACACCTGATATAGGGTGTTGATGTCATTAGACCACACCCCTTCTCATTACAGAGATGCACATCACCTAATATGCTTAATTGGTAGTAGGCTTTCGAGCCTATACAGCTTGGAGTAAGACAACATGCATAAAGAGGATGATGTGGTCAAAATACTCATTTGCCTAATAATTCTGCACACAGTGTAGAGATGAACTGGTCATCAAGCAGTCGGACAAGGGAGGCTCTATAGTAGTAAGGGACAGATCACATTAAATATCAGAGGCCAATAGACAAATATGTGATACAGAGGTATATATTAAATTGGCAGATGATCTTTCATCCCACTATAGGGACTTACTCTATGATTTGCTTGATGAGTGTAAGGAATTCAGAGTCTTGGATGAATCAACCATAAACTTTCTGTTTGTAAAGGACAAAGTAATTCCTATTTTCCACCACCTACCAAAAGGTTCACAAATCTATTTTTTATGAAAAAGTTAGACTAGTAGTGGAGAGTAGAGTGTTATACCAAACACTTCAAGATAGAGGATATAACAAAAGAATAGTGAAAAAAGCGTACAATGAAGTCAAGAGTTTAGAAAGAACAACCCTGTTGACAATGAAACTAAGAGAGTAGGGAACACAAACCTATGTTTATTACTATGTATAGTACACAATACCATTCCATTTGTAACATAGTCAGAAAAAAACTTTCCCATTTTACTGGCAGATGATGACTTCAAAGATGTAGTTGAAGATGGTTACAGTTATGTATCAGAGAAATGTCATGATTGGTAACTTGATTTAACCATCTGCCTTAAAAGAAATAAAGAACAAAAATTAGCAAGTAGTTGGTTGGCATGCAAGAGACACTACCATTGTGGATCCAGTAGTTGTAAGGCTTGCAAATTTACTATGATAAGTAAAACTTTTCAATCAGCCACAACACAGAGAGTTTTCACTCAAAGGTACTGTACTAGTTGTAGATAAGACTACATAATATATTTGGTTGACTGCTCCAAAGTATGTAGGATACACCTCACGAGAGGCGAGAGTGTGCACATTCGAGAGCATTTAAACAATATTGTATATGGAAACAGTGCGTCGGGAGCAGCCAAACACTTTATATCTCATCACAACAAAAATACTGAATTTTTTACTTGTATGGTTATTGATAACGTACCAAAAACCGTAGAGGCAGAGATAGGAATAGAGATCTATACAAGAAGGAAGCTTTCTAGAGTTTTACACAAAAAAACAGATATCCCCAGGGATTTAATTTAGTGACAGATATCATTAACTTTTGGTAATAACAATTTAAAATGTAAATACAAGCAACTTAGGTTTTTCCTTAACCACTTTATGTAGGGAGTTTACTGTCTGTATCTATACACAATTTTGTTTGTCTGTTTATCAATAAGATTGGATACCTAATGAAATAAAATACAGTTAGGCTTCCTGATACAATGTGTAAAAACAGCTACTTTATTGAATTTGATCTATTTAAAGATACATTCTAGTCCAACTCACAATATTATGTGGATACATTGTAAAATTATCTAAATGATTAAAGTGGTAAATTATAAGTAACAATTTGGTACAATTAAATAGAGCTGAATAAATAAAATAGCCTAAGAAACGGTCCAATAGTGACATCTAGTGGTCATGTCCACAGATCATGTTTAAAATTTAGATAATAAAGTAATTACACACTTTCGTTTGAGACAATACAATAGTAATAAAATGTATTACTTATGTATTAAAAATAAGGAATAAGGAAGTGAGTATCTTAATATAAGGTTTATTTGTCCAACATAGGAAAGGTCTATGGTACATTTTGATAGGCTTGCAATAGGACCTCAGGAACCAATCAGTGCATGATTTAGCATTTAAATAAGCTGATTAATTCTGGACAAAATAGTCTATGAGTAAGGCCACTTGTGAGACAAAATACATAAGACAGCCCACTTGTAGGTCTTATGTCATGTTATTACTTTACTTGATTTGAGCCTTGGTTGTATTTGTAACACTTACTTTTTGGTCTTAAAGGGGCACTGAACCCAAAATTATTTTCTTTCATGCTATCTTTATTTTGAAAGCAGGAATGTAAATCTTAGCAGCCAGCCCATTTTAGGTTCAGCATCAGCATCATGGATAGCGCTTGCTTATTGGAGGCTTACATTTACTCACCAATAAGCAAGCATAACCCAGGTTCTTAACCAAAAATGGGCCGGCTCCTATGCATCACATTACTGCTTTTTAAATAAAGATAGCAAGAGAATGAATACAAATTGACAATAGGAGTAAATTAGAAAGTTGCTTAAAATTGCATGCTCTATCTGAATTATGAAAAAGAAAATTTGGGTTTAGTGTCCCTTTAATAAAAACTAGGAGATTTTACTGGATTCCTCTTCCTTCTTGAATTCATAACCACTTGTCCCTAACCTTTTTCTTACACTTGCTCATGGAGACATAACATCCGTGCATGCACAGCAGCTCCTTCACTATGGGCAAAATTTATAAAGCCCTGAAAAATTTTGGCTAAAAAGTAGCAATTATTTCCACGACAGTTTGCAATGTGTGAAGTAAATTATGGCATCATTATTTATCAAAATTCTAGAGACATTTGTTGGACAAAAGTTTTTTGCAATGTCAAGCCAATGGCTAATCTAGTTTTCTTGCAAACATATCGTTTTCACTTGTTTATCAATCATTATTATAACTGCAACAAGATTTGTAAGAATGTTATTTCTTATATATTATTAAAGTTATTTTCATTTTGCCCCTTCTTTTGTGCTCTTTCATCGAGGTATACTACATGCACCACGTTTCATAAATGTAAGAGGACTGCGAATATATGTAAAAAGTCCAAAAGACAGGAGCACTTACCAAATGTATGCAAAATCTCACGTTTATTGGAATCTCCCAATGGTACACAAATCAAGTCATTGTTTCGGGCCTGTTGCCCTTAGTCTTGACTTGAGGTTGTTGGTGTAGAACCTCAGACAGATTTGCACCACAGCTGATTCGCATTGTGCTGGACACTGCTTGCTGCTGAACTGCCAATATATGGGCATTTTAAAAAGCCAATATAGATTAATACAAGAATTAGGCGTTTCCAGACAACTTATTTGCATATATTAAAGAGTTGCGAATGATCATGAGTCAATTTGTCTCACATATGAAAAGTTGCAACTTTATGGGTGCGTAAACCTTTATTTATATGGTGACATAATTCATGAGCTTTTTTTTAATACAAACGTGATTATTTTCTTATTCTCACTTTGATAAATTTGCCCTATGTGTGTGCACTGCTAGAGGAAACTTGATAGTGAGCGGTTGCCATAGGAAAGGCAGAACTGCTAGCTGCCATTTAAAAATAAAAACAAGCTGTATCCAGGAAAGGAGCCACCAGGGACACAAGTAGAAGACAACTTTGGCAGGTAAAAATAAAATGTAAAAATAAGATTTATAAAGTTTTGAAACTGTCATTTTGGTTTGCTGAAGGTGATCCCTGTCAGAAGATGAGAAAACAGGAGCGCAAAGTCCGTGCACCAAACAGTACACGGACAATCTAAGTGCAGATTAAAAAACAATTTATTGCTTAAAAACAAACATAAAACTCTCCAAACATATGGGTCTCCACTCACATCAAATGTCCTCAAACATATGAGGTATGTGTGCGCATCTATAAAAATTACAAGTAACGTCCCCACACCGGTCTCTTCTCCTCACTCTCCTGTGATGTCCGGTAACCAGCGGGTAAGCTCTCTTATTGGTATCAGGACCCTCTCTCAATCCGATCTGACAAGCGCTGCACTGTTTGAAGCCGGCTCCAGTGCAGACGCTATCCTTGTCGATGGAGTACGTCCTGCGTGTCGTCAAAGTGGGCGTGGCCTAACGCGTTTCGCGAGGCTCCTCCTCGCTTCGTCAGAGGCAATGCCCACATTGCTTAATCATAGCCCTTTTATATTCTCCACACCACTCACTCTTTTGTGATGTATGGGAATCTGTAAATCGAACTTTATATTCTCAAATTCTCTTATCCTATTATGTGTTAGTTCTCTAAAGTCTTTGATCCGCTGTTACGAATACCTGATACTTGTACATGTAAATGCTTATTTCACAACTCGTTATACATAAATAATACATGGATAAATACATCTTAAACTATATATACATACAATATTGCATACTATACTTGTACATGGTTACATATTCCCTAACCAAAACACCTTTAAAAAATTATAATTCATTTAAAATACATTAATAAAATCATGAATCTATTTAAAACCTATTTCTAGTTCATCATACATATGTAGTTCATAAATATTTACTAAAAACTAATATTTCTCTATACAAAGTTGACTGATAATATGATTAAAATTTTATCCAGAAAAAACTTCCACAAATCCGATACATACAGCTAATCAATGTTAATGGGGATTCTAATGGGGGCGATTTGTTAGAAATTGAGTTTTGAATTTTATATTGGTGCTATAATGTTAACCATTTACCATAACACTATATACCTGGCATCCCAATAGTGATGCACAATGCTTGTATCCTAAACTTTTAAGCATTTAAACATTTTTGGGTGGTACAGTATGCTCTCTTCATACATCTAGAAATGCTGCTAGATCTATGTCGCGATTCATAATCTTGGTTTGCTTGCAGTTAAGTATGCTGCAAGCTTTGGATTAATGTTTTGCCCATTAAGCTTTCATAACCCGTATAGAACATACAATTAAAAAAAAAAAAACTTCCCAATTTACCTTTACATGAGAGCATACTGAAATAGGCCTAGGAGCATGCACATGAAAAATTGCTGCAAAACACATGGAGGGTACCGCATAGTGTATACAGTGGATAATTAATAAGAATGCCTGCTCACATTCTTGTTAGCGTTGTCTTTCCTGCCTCAGTGTTGTGTTTGAATTGACTGCCTGCCAAGTCCGCTCTGTACACTGGATAGTTAATCTTCCAACCTGAACAATTTTTTTATGACACCAAACTGTAAGTAATTTAGCTACCATTCAGAAAAGTTAAACGGTATACAGATGAATCATCTCTTAGCAAAAGAAGGGGAATTATTTCGCAAATAAGAATAAATATCTTTATTTCAAATGGGACAAAACACAAAACATGACCTTTACCTGTTTCCTATGTGGTGTATGATTTGTTGTCAATTTATGGACAATGTAAAAATAATGGAATGTTAAAAGTAGAGGATTCCATTTTATGAGCAAACACAGTATTATTTGAGTTACTTAGAATCTGATAAACCAGGCAGCACTCTTTGATAGATGTAACCCATGTTATGATATGGAAAGGCAGAAAGTCTCCGAATTATATAGATTTGGGCACAGAGAGCAATAAACTGCTGTGTTTTACCAAGTGAAAGTTCTTTGATTCAGATGAAAAAGAGCAACCAGTGAGCAAATCTGCTGCAGCTTCAGATTCTGAAATCTTTAAAAATGATGATGTTGACAGTTGGTTGGTGTAAAACTGCAGTCTTCCAAGGGCAGTGAGGCTGAAAGCTCTGTTACAGAGAAAGATGAGGTCTTAAACCAACAACAATTGCTCCAGCTTCAACTCCTGAACAGGAAAATAGAAGCGATACCACCAAAATATTTCCTCTCTTTATCTGAAGAACTAAACAAATTTGGTGCTATGTGCCCTCGTTTGCCAAGACTGTTTTGTGCGGTTGTGCAAATACACATAGGCTATTATAACATCAACCCCCTGTGGAAATACATGAACAGACAAAGGCCTAGCAGGTATAGCATGGGAGCAAGCAGAGAGCTTTCTGTTTTGTAGTTTATAGACAACAAGCTCATGAAATGGAATGAGACAATGTTCTTCGCTGTTATGCAGCTCAACAATCTAGATGAGATTGAAAGTGTAATGCTCGTTGGATATTCCACTATCAGACCAAATTTGCCAGTAGTCTTCTTATCCCGGCGTGGATATGAAGGAATGAGATTAAATATCCCAGAGCAGAGAGAGAGAGTTTGTAAAATTAGGTAAGCAGAACTCACAGCAGGCAGGGCAGTACTCAGCGGCAACAGGAAGGTAATCCAGCAGTATGGCAGTTCAGGGGTAAACCAATAGAAGGACCGGGAACAGGAGGAGTCAGCAACAATAGGATGTCCAGCAGTATAACAGTTCAGGGGTAAACCAATAGAATGGTCAGACAGGCAGAGTTCATCAACCGTTAAAGGGCAATGATACCCAAATGTTGAAACACTTGAAAGGGATGCAGCATAGCTGTAAAAAGCTGATTAGAAAATATCACTTGAACATTTCTATGTAAAAAAGAAAGATGTTTTACCTCAAAAGTTCCTTAGTAGCGACATCCCATTGTAACGGACTTCTAAGAAGCAAATCAGTATGTCTGTCCCGGGACAGCTAAGGGAGAGAGCTTTCGTGCACACTCATCTTAATTCCCTTTTCAGTTTAAGGAAGTTTACTATGAAATCTCATGAGAGTTAAGTCAAATCTCATGAGATCACAGTAAAAGAGTTCATGACCTCAGCACTGTTGATGCTGATTGGCTGCTGTTCATTTCTTTTTTTTTTTTTTTTTACCTGCAGCCGGGCAGCAGCTGAGTATAACTTTTTATACAGAACTTACTCTGCTGAGCTGAGGAGATTGTGAGGTTAAATATCTTCCCCTTTTACATAGAGATGCTCAGGTGATATTTTCCTGTCAGCTTTTTACAGTTATACTGTATCAGTTTCAAGTGATTTAGCATATGAGTATTATGTCCCTTTAAGCAATCCAGCAATGCAGGGGTTAAGGCAAGCAGAGTAGTCAAAACAGACAGAGTTCATCAACAGTAAAGCAGTCCAGCAATTCAGGGGTTAAGGCAAATAGAGTAGTCAAAACAGGCAGAGTTGTCACAGATCCCACTCTTAAAGCTGAACTTCAAGTTAAGATAACTGAATTCCTCAGTTGGAATGATGACAATCAAACCACAACAGAAAACCTGTTGGCCACTCTCAAAGCGGTAATGAGGGGACACTTCATACAAATAGAGGCAGCAGCACGCTCAAGATGTGGAGCTAATTTATCTGCCCTTGTTATACATAGTTACATAGTAGATAAGGTTGAAAAAAGACTGAAGTCCATCGAGTTCAACCTATACAAATCTAAAATACTTACAAAAAGCTCAGTTAAGCTTAAATAACCCCACTAAAAGGAGACTCATTTAATACTATCAATCATATCCATGAATTTTGTTTATATACAGAAATGTATCCAGACTATTTTTAAATGTATCTAGGGTATTGGCATTCACTACCTCCTTTGGTAATGAGTTCCACAATTTTATTGCTCTTAAAGTGAAAAAACGTTTCCGTTGCAGTAAATTAAATCTCCTTTCCTCCAACCTTAAATTGTGACCTCTTGTCAGAATCAATTTTCTAGGAATAAACAGAGCTTCTGCCATCTCTGTATATAGGCCTTGAATATATTTATATAAAGTAATCATGTCACCTCTCAAGCGCCTTTTTTTCTAAAGAAAACAGACTCAGCTTGGCTAGCCTCTCCTCATAGGTTAATTTATCCAATCCCCTTATTAGCTTTGTGGCCCTTCTCTGAACTTTTTCTAGTTTTTCTAGAACTGCACTCCATACTCAAGGTGAGGTCTTACCAGGGCTTTATATAGTGGCAGAATTATGCTTTCCTCCCTTGAATCAATGCCTCTTTTAATACATGCTAGTATCTTATTAGCCTTTGAAGCCGCTGCCCTGCATTGTGCACCCATCTTTAGCTTGTTATCTATTACTACTCCCAAATCCCTTTCCTCCTCTGTTTGGCTAAGTCTTGTCCCATTTAAAAAATATGTTGCCTGCTTATTTTTACTTCTAAAATGTAGAACCTTGCATCTTTCCGTATTAAATCTTATTTTCCATTTACTTGCCCATACTTCTAATTTTTGCAGATCCCTTTGTAATGAAAGTTAATCCTGTTCTGACCTAATGACCATACTTAACTTAGTATCATCTGCAAAAATAGAGATGTCACTATTTAATCCTTGCTCCAAGTCATTTATAAGAATATTAAAAAGAACGAGGCCCAGTACTGATCCCTGGGGGACTCCACAGATTAAAGCACAAAAGAAGCAGCACTCGTGAGGCACATATAAACTTAAAACATCAGTTTATTAAAAAATAATTTAAAAATAGAGGCATAGAACAGCGGATTAACCCTTTACGCGTTTCATGCAAATGGGCACTTAATCATAGGGATGGGTGTTACAAACGGACATCACCTTCTTAAAGGTAAAGTAACCAATCGGAAACTCAGACAAAACATTTAAAATACAAACAGTTTAAAAACATGCTCAATTGAACATGATTGTGTAACAAATATGGAAACAGATGGCAAAGCATCAACATGAAAATACAAATGCTGATATAGATATATTGCAATATACTACCATTATGAAAAAGCATTTTGAAAAAAACATTCACAATTGTTTTGATTATATTGTACCCATAACATATTACTTGGTATGTCTAATTTTCTTGGGCCTAGATTTAGAGTTCGGCGTTAGCCGTGAAAACCAGCGTTAGAGGCTCCTAACGCTGGTTTTAGGCTACCGCCGGTATTTGGAGTCAGTGATTAAAGGGTCTAACGCTCACTTTTCAGCCGCGACTTTTCCATACCGCAGATCCCCTTACGTCAATTGCGTATCCTATCTTTTCAATGGGATCTTCCTAACGCCGGTATTTAGAGTCGTTTCTGAAGTGAGCGTTAGAGCTCTAACGACAAAACTCCAGCCGCAGGAAAATAGCAGGAGTTAAGAGCTTTCTGGGCTAACGCCGGTTCATAAAGCTCTTAACTACTGTACCCTAAAGTACACTAAAACCCATAAACTACCTATGTACCCCTAAACCGAGGTCCCCCCACATCGCCGCAACTCGATTACATTTTTTTAACCCCTAATCTGCCGACCGCCACCTACGTTATACTTATGTACCCCTAATCTGCTGCCCCTAACCCCGCCGACCCCTGTATTATATTTATTAACCCCTAACCTGCCCCCCTCAACGTCGCCGCCAGCTACTTACAATAATTAACCCCTAATCTGCCGACCGCAAAGCGCCGCCACCTACGTTATCCTTATGTACCCCTAATCTGCTGCCCCTAACACCGCCGACCCCTATATTATATTTATTAACCCCTAACCTGCCCCCCACAACGTCGCCTCCACCTGCCTACACTTATTAACCCCTAATCTGCCGAGAGGACCTGAGCGCTACTATAATAAAGTTATTAACCCCTAATCCGCCTCACTAACCCTATCATAAATAGTATTAACCCCTAATCTGCCCTCCCTAACATCGCCGACACCTAACTTCAATTATTAACCCCTAATCTGACGACCGGAGCTCACCGCTATTCTAATAAATGTATTAACCCCTAAAGCTAAGTCTAACCCTAACACTAACACCCCCCTAAATTAAATATAATTTTAATCTAACAAAATTAATTAACTCTTATTAAATAAATGATTCCTATTTAAAGCTAAATACTTACCTGTAAAAAAAAATCCTAATATAGCTACAATATAAATAATAATTACATTGTAGCTATTTTAGGATTAATATTTATTTTACAGGCAACTTGGTAATTATTTTAACTAGGTACAATAGCTATTAAATAGTTAAGAACTATTTAATAGTTACCTAGTTAAAATAATAACAAAATTACCTGTAAAATATGTCCTAACCTAAGTTATAATTAAACCTAACACTACACTATCAATAAATTAATTAAATAAAATACCTACAATTACCTACAATAAAACCTAACACTACACTATCAATAAATAAATTAAATACAAATTCTACAAATAACTACAATTACATAAACTAACTAAAGTACAAAAAATAAAAAAGAACTAAGTTACAAAAAATAAAAAAATATTTACAAACATAAGAAAAATATTACAAAAATTTTAAACTAATTACACCTACTCTAAGCCCCCTAATAAAATAACAAAGCCCCCCAAAATAAAAAAATGCCCTACCCTATTCTAAATTAATAAATTTAAAAGCTCTTTTACCTTACCAGCCCTGAACAGGGCCCTTTGCGGGGCATGCCCCAAGAAAATCAGCTCTTTTGCCTGTAAAAAAAAACATACAATACCCCCCCCCAACATTACAACCCACCACCCACATACCCCTAATCTAACCCAAACCCCCCTTAAATAAACCTAACACTAAGCCCCTGAAGATCTTCCTACCTTGTCTTCACCTCACCGGGTATCACCGATCGGTCCTGGCTCCTATATCTTCATCCAACCCAAGGGGGGGCTAGACATCCACTGAAGAAGTCCAGAAGAGGGTCCAAAGTCTTCCTCCTATCCGGCAAGAAGAGGACATCCGGACCGGAAAACATCTTCATCCAAGCGGCATCTTCGATCTTCTTCCATCTGGTGCGGAGCGGGTCCATGTTGAAGCAGCCGACGCGGATCCATCCTCTTCTTCCGGCGTCTCCCGACGAATGACGGTTCCTTTAAGGGACGTCATCCAAGATGGCGTCCCTCGAATTCCGATTGGCTGATAGTATTCTATCAGCCAATCGGAATTAAGGTAGGAATATTCTGATTGGCTGATGGAATCAGCCAATCAGAATCAAGTTCAATCCGATTGGCTGATCCAATCAGCCAATCAGATTGAGCTCGCATTCTATTGGCTGTTCCGATCAGCCAATAGAATGTGAGCTCAATCTGATTGGCTGATTGGATCAGCCAATCGGATTGAACTTGATTCTGATTGGCTGATTCCATCAGCCAATCAGAATATTCCTACCTTAATTCCGATTGGCTGATAGAATCCTATCAGCCAATCGGAATTCGAGTGACGCCATCTTGGGTGACGTCATTTAAAGGAACCGTCATTCGTCGTTCAGTCGTCGGCCAGGATGGATGTTCCGCGGTGGAGGTCTTCAGGATGCTGCCGCTTCACTCCGGATGGATGCCGCTTGGATGAAGACTTCAATCGGATGGAAGACCTCTTCTGGCCCGCTTGGATGAAGACTTCAGCCGGATCATGGACCTCTTCAGCCCCCCGCTTGGGCTTGGATCAGGACATTGGAGGAGCTTTTCTGGACCGATCGGTGAACTTGGTATGGTGAAGACAAGGTAGGATGATCTTCAGGGGCTTAGTGTTAGGTTTATTTAAGGGGGGTTTGGGTTAGATTAGGGGTATGTGGGTGGTGGGTTGTAATGTTGGGGGGGGGTATTGTATGTTTTTTTTTACAGGCAAAAGAGCTGAATTTCTTGGGGCATGCCCCGCAAAGGGCCCTGTTCAGGGCTGGTAAGGTAAAAGAGCTTTTAAATTTATTAATTTAGAATAGGGTAGGGCATTTTTTTATTTTGGGGGTCTTTGTTATTTTATTAGGGGGCTTAGAGTAGGTGTAATTAGTTTAAAATTGTTGTAATCTTTTTCTTATGTTTGTAAATATTTTTTTATTTTTTGTAACTTAGTTCTTTTTTATTTTTTGTACTTTAGTTAGTTTATGTAATTGTATTTATTTGTAGATATTGTATTTAATTTATTTATTGATAGTGTAGTGTTAGGTTTTATTGTAGGTAATTGTAGGTATTTTATTTAATTAATTTATTGATAGGGTAGTGTTAGGTTTAATTATAACTTAGGTTAGGACTTATTTTACAGGTAATTTTGTTATTATTTTAACTAGGTAACTATTAAATAGTTCTTAACTATTTAATAGCTATTGTACCTGGTTAAAATAAATACAAAGTTACCTGTAAAATAAATATAAATCCTAAAATAGCTATAATATAATTATAATTTATATTGTAGCTATATTAGGATTAATTTTACAGGTAAGTATTTAGCTTTAAATAGGAATAATTTATTTAATAAGAGATAATTAATTTCGTTAGATTTAAATTATATTTAATTTAGGGGGGTGTTAGTATTAGGGTTAGACTTAGCTTTAGGGGTTAATACATTTATTAGAATAGCGGTGAGCTCCGGTCGGCAGATTAGGGGTTAATAATTGAAGTTAGGTGTCGGCGATGTTAGGGAGGGCAGATTAGGGGTTAATACTATTTATGATAGGGTTAGTGAGGCGGATTAGGGGTTAATAACTTTATTATAGTAGCGCTCAGGTCCGCTCGGCAGATTAGGGGTTAATAAGTGTAGGCAGGTGTCGGCGACGTTGAGGGGGGCAGATTAGGGGTTAATAAATATAATATAGGGGTCGGCGGTGTTAGGGGCAGCAGATTAGGGGTACATAAGGATAACGTAGGTGGCGGCGCTTTGCGGTCGGCAGATTAGGGGTTAATTATTGTAAGTAGCTGGCGGCGACGTTGTGGGGGGCAGGTTAGGGGTTAATAAATATAATATAGGGGTCGGCGGTGTTAGGGGCAGCAGATTAGGGGTACATAGGGATAATGTAAGTTGCGGCGGTTTACGGAGCGGCAGATTAGGGGTTAAAAATAATATGCAGGGGTCAGCGATAGCGGGGGCGGCAGATTAGGGGTTAATAAGTGTAAGGTTAGGGGTGTTTAGACTCGGGGTACATGTTAGAGTGTTAGGAGCAGACGTAGGAAGTGTTTCCCCATAGGAAACAATGGGGCTGCGTTAGGAGCTGAACGCTGCTTTTTTGCAGGTGTTAGGTTTTTTTTCAGCTCAAACAGCCCCATTGTTTCCTATGGGAGAATCGTGCACGAGCACGTTTTTGAGGCTGGCCGCGTCCGTAAGCAACTCTGGTATCGAGAGTTGCATTTGCGGTAAAAATGCTCTACGCTCCTTTTTTGGAGCCTAACGCAGCATTTTTTTGAACTCTCGATACCAGAGTTAATTTTATGGTGCGGCCAGAAAAAAGCCTGCGTAGCGTTAACAGCCCATCTACCGCCAAACTCCAAATCTAGGCCTTGGTTTCTTAAAGGTATATTTGCATGAATGGAAAAACTGATAATGATAATAAAGTATGATACGTTGTGTCAAATAAGAGCATATTATCATCAGAGGATAAATGATTTATATAAAACACTTCTCACGGAAAATGCCTCAAAAATGTACGCTGTTATAAATGTAAGGATGTAAAAAGTATAAACATTGGTTCTGACCTAGTACGTATGCATAAATGTTATATACTTACTTCTTTATAGAAGAAAAAATACACAATGTAATTATGCTGAACATAGTCATGAACATGTTAAATCTAATATTTAAAAATATTAAAAAGAACGGGGCCCAGTACTGATCCCTGGGGGGCTCCACTGATTACCTTTGTCCAATCTGAGTATGATCCATTTACTACTACTCATTGCTCCCTATCTTTTATCCAGTTATTTATCCATGAGCTAACATTTTCAGCTATTCCCAGTCCCTTAATTTTGTGCATTAATCTCTTATGTGGCACTGTATCAAATGCCTTTGCAAAATCTAAGTATATCACATCAACTGATTCCCCTTTATCTATATTTTTACTTACTTCCTTGTAGAATCTAATTAGATTAGTTTGACATGATCTATTTCTCCTAAAACCATGCTGATTATAACTCATAATCTTGTTTACATGAATATGTTCATCAATATAATCCCTTATAATCCCTTCAAATATCTTCCCCACTATTGATGTCAGACTAACTGGTCTATAGCTTCCTGGATCATCCCTGCTTCCATTTTTGAAGAGTGGCACCACATTAGCTTTACACCAATCCTGGGGTACCATGCCTGAGGATAATGAGTATTGAAAAATTAAGAGTAGAGGTTTGTCTATAACAGTGCTAAGTTCCCTTAACACCCTTGGGCGTATTCCATCTGGGCTTGGAGTTTTAATTACCTTAATATTATCCAGTTTTTTTCCTGATATCCTCTAAACATAACCCAGTTAATGGTATGGCCTGGCATGTTCTATTTTGTTCCAAAGTATTATCCAATGGTTCCTCTCTTGTGTATAATGAAGAAAAAAACTGGTTTAGTACCTCAGCCTTCTCCCTGTCATTATTTATCATGCTACCCTCCACAGATTTTAATGTACCTATATTATCCTTCTAAGATTTTTTTGCTATTTATGTGCTTAAAGAACCTTTTAGGCTTAGACTTAGAATCTTTTGCAATTAATTTTTCATTTTCAATTTTGGCTAATTTGATTGCTTTTTTGCATGCATTGTTACAATCCTTATAAATATTGTATGTTGAGTCTGTACTATTTTCTTTGAATAATTTAAATGCCCTATGTTTTTTCCTAATTTCTCTTAACACATTTTTATTTATCCACAACGGCTTTGATTTTTAATTTTTATAACCTTATGGTATTTGTTGATATGTATATTTATTTAACAAAGTTTTAAATATTATCCATTTTCCTCTGTATTTTTATTAGAGAATACATTGTCCCAACTTATATTATTTAATGATTTCCTTAAATTGTTGAAATTTGCTTTTTTGAAGTTAAAAGTCTTAGTTAAACCTTTAAGACACTGCATATGAAAAGAGATTTCAAATGTGACCATGTTATGATCACTGTTACCCAAATGTTCTTTGACTTCTATGTTTGATATTATATCTCTATTATTTGCTAGCACTAAATCCAATATAGCTTTACTCCTAGTTGGCCCCTGTATTAATTGTGACAAGAAGTTATACCTGAGAACATTTAAAAATCTATCCCCCTTAGCTGAATTACTAGTTTCATTGGTCCAGTTTATATCAGGGTATCATAAATATCTTCCCTTATTGTAGGTTTAAGGTTGGGTTTAATATACATGCAGATTCCTCCACCCCTTTTATTATTCCTGTCCCTCCTAAATAAAATATATCCCTCTAAGTTAACTGCCCAGTCATGTGAATCATCCCACCAAGTTTCAGTTATACTGATAACATCATAGTCCTCTTCTGCAACTAAGAGAGTCAGCTCCCCCATTTTACCTGTCATGCTTCTTGCATTTGTTGTCATACATTTAATTTTCATGTGCTTTCTGCTGCTACTTGGTGTGCTTTCCCCTATATTTTCTAATGTGACATTTCTTAAGTCACCCCTTCCTTGAGATATTAAGGGAGTGACATATTCACAGACTGATCTCTCTGTTCTATTGTGTTCTAACTGACCCTCCCCCCCTTTGCCTAGTTTAAAAGGTTCTCTAAGCGTGCTAGCATCCTTTCCCCCAACACACCAGCACCCATGTCATTCAGGTGCAATCCATCCTTACTGTATAAATTGTACCCTAAAGAAAAAAATCAGCCCAGTGGTTGAGAAATTTGAAAAAGACACTTAATCTTTCATATTCTAGCTCAGTAAATTATGAAATTGTTGATATCTCCAAAGAAATTCAGGCCTTAGAAATTAAAAGAATGCACAATATGTTAGAAAAATTTAAGAGGGTTTTCTACCATCAAGGTAACAAAGCCTCCACATTACTAGCCACGAAGCTTAGGCATCGCACAGCCCAATACCGAATTATGTCTATCAAAAAGGGAAACAGTAATTTGGTCTACTCCCCCACAGACATTGGGCACGCCTTTTAAACAATTCTACCAGACCTTATACAACATTGAGATGGAACTACACCCCCTCCCCCCCAGAGGATATCTCCATCTTTCTTAGCTCCCTACTCCTTCCCAAATTGAACCCAGATGATACTGCCTTGCTGATAGCCCAAGTAAGTGTAGATGGAATTCAAAAGATCATTCAGTCCTTGAAATTGGGGAAATCACCTGGCCCCGACGGATTCACCGCTAGATTCTATATAACTTTTCAACATATCTTAGCCCCTATTCTCTGCAGACTGTTTCAAGAGGTGATGGTATGGGCTCTTTTAGTGCAGAATTCTTGGAAGCAATGGTGGTCATGATATTAAAACCAGGCAAGCCCTCAGAACACTGTAGTGCCAAGCTACTTGCAAATAGGCTCTCAAGGGTTATTCCCTCATTGATAAATATAGATCAGGTAGGTTTTATCCCACATAGAGAAGGCCCTGACATGACCAGACATACCCTAGATTTTCTTAATATTGCATTCAAGCGCGGGACCCCCTTTCTGGCCCTGTCACTAGATGCTGAAAAAGCGTTTGACAGTGTCAGATGAGATTATTTTTGGGAGACCATGAGGATTTTTTTTAGATCCCTAACACCTTCATTCAAGCAGTGCGAGCCCTATATTCTTGTACCTCTGCCAGTGTTTGAGGGGTTGGATTCCAGTCTTCCCCTTTTGGTATAACCAATGGCACCAGACAAGGGTGTCTGCTGTCGCCCCTTCTATTTGATCTAGCCATTGAACCCCTTGCTCAATGCATCATAAAGGGCCGTCTTACCAGAGGTCTCTCTGTTGGCATTCATTCACATAAAATTTCTTTATATGCGGATGACATCACTCTTTTTCTGACCTCGCCTAAGGAATCCTTACCTGCAGTCTTTACAATCCTCAGAAACTTTAGCAGTCTGAGTTTTAATAAGCTCAACATCACAAAAACAGAGGCCCTGCCCATAAATATATCGCCCCAAGACCTCATCCCTCTACAGACAACACACAAATTTCAATGGAATACATCCTCCATCAAAGTTTTAGGTGTATAATTAAGCCCAGATCCCTCAACCACTATCACACAAAACTTTACAGATAGACTTCCAGAATTCCGTAAACTACTTGGAACATGGGAATTTAGAGAAATTTCATGGTCAGGGCAAATAACAGCTATTAAGATGTCCTTCCTACCCAAAATATCATACTTGTTCAGATGCATCCCATACAATATTTCAAGGCCCGTTCTAAAGAAACTGCAGAGTCTTACACCACCTATATTTGGAAAGACAAAAGGCCCAGAACTTCCGAGCGCACTCTTGAGAGGCCACTTGCCCAGGGAGGACTAGCCTTGCCCAACCTTATAACATATTATAATGCCGCCAGACTCTCACATTTACTGGAATGGAGCAACCTGAGACGAAGTTCAGGAGGGTCCCTTGTTGAAGCTTCATTACTCCCTCCCAACCTAGCTCCCCCTGACCTTCTTTGGATCACTTCTCATCATAGACAAGACCTAAGAAATACTCATCCAGTACTTAAACAGGCCTTTCAGTTTTGGGATCAAATAAGACATAACCCAGCCATGGCTCCCCACCCATCCCCTGCACTTACTTTATCTAGCGTCCTATTATGTTTACCTGACTCCCACCCCGAGGCATGGCGGCAGCAACAGGTTCTCCTAGTGACAGATTTTTATGACAATAGCACATGGCTGTCACACCTTGACTTTTGTGCGAAGTTTTGAATCCCCCCGAATCTAAGATTCAAGGCATTTCACTTAAGTTCACGACTACGCTCATTGGTATACCCTAAAAAATTGGTCAGACCATTATCGCCTTGGGAGAATGCTTGGAAGCAAGCACACAACATCAAGCACTCCCTCTCCTTTCACTATAACCTTCTCATTAACTCACACACCCCATATAAAATCCCTCAACACTGGGTGGGAGAGAGAGTTATGTTTCACGGCTGACACCGACACCTGGCATGCTCAGATTACAGTAACCAAAAGACTACTACACTGCGCCACCCTATGGAAGCTATATTATAAAATCCTGGTCCGATGGCACTTAGTGCCGGTCACATTACATAGGATATACAACACAGTATAAGTGCTGGAGGAAATGCGGGTCCACAGGCACAGCACTGCATATTTGGTGGTCTTGCCCGGTTATTCAACCTCTCTTGAAGAAAGTATATGCTATCCTACATAAACTCAAAATCACTCCCTTATACATCCCAGAGGTCTCCCTTCTACACATGAAAATGTCCAACCTCAACCCAGCCAATGAAGCCCTCACAATCTACCTATTTATGGCTACTAAGTTAGCCATTGCAAGATCCTGGAAAAATGAGAGATCTCCGTCCCTCTCTCAGACCTTATCTATCACCCAATTAATAGGTCAAATGGAACAATACTCACACAAGGCCCTGGATAAGGCGGAATTTTTCTATGAGATCGGGTTCCCTTGGCTTTCTGAATTCCCGGGGTGGGAGGCGCCCCATAGATCTGACTTATTGAATTAGAACTCCCCCTTACTTCACTTCAATTCACTCCGCCTCACTTTATATCCTTTCCCCTATTTTCCCCCTTTATTTTTATTTTTTAAATCCCCCTCCCCTACCTACACTGTCTTCTACTCTTCCCTTTCCTGGGTCATGCCCTAGCTATGGAAATTAATATCAAGCACTTGGACTCTACAGGTCTTACCGCAAGACTTCCTTAACCAACACACAACAGATATAACTATCCGCTGATCTTCTATACCTGCCTTATATTATGGAAAAGAGACACCTAAGGTTATCTCCTTGAACCACTAGTCTACACTTTTCATGATGTTAGTGTATGGATATCTATGTTCGGACTTATTTAGACCTGCTCTTTGCCTATTTACACTAACAATGTACTTATATCAGACACATTTGTAATTCTCCCTATGATATCTTTTAGTGGTTTTTCCGTGTAATGCTTATGATTGTCTCAATAAAATGTTTATTTAAAAAAAACAGGCAGAGTTCATCAATGGTAAAGCAATCCAGCAATTCAGGGGTTAAGGCAAGCAGAGTAGTCAAAACAGGCAGAGTTCATCAATGGTAAAGCAACCCAGCAAACCAGGTGTTAAGGCAAGCATCTTAGTCAAACAGGCAGAGTTCATCAACGGTAAAGCAATCCAGCAATTTATGGGTTAAGGCAAACAGCGTAGTCAAACAGGCAGAGTTCATCAACAGCTAAGCAATCCAGCAACGCAGAGTTTAAGGCAAGCAGCGTAGTCAAACAGGCAGCGTTCATCTCCAGTTAAGCAGTCCGCAAATGGGCAGATTCTACCTTTTGCGGGCATGTGATAAATATCCAGCCATTACAAGTGGCTGGTTATTGCTACCGCTAGCTTGTGGTTACAATTAGTGCTCATAAAATTAACCAGAGATCAGATCTCTGGAAAATTTTATAAATGTCCCCCAATTGCCCCCAAGATACAGTGATGTGTATTTTATTAAAAAAATGTTTTGATTTTTTAATAAAATAACTGCAAGAAGCAGTTATAAAGGAATTAAAGTTGGCGGGTATTGGGGTGTTAGAAAAAAAACTTCACATTGCAGTCTATGGGGACGGTGTGTTCCGAGTAAATATATATGTATATGCTTATATACAATGTAAATAGTTACTGTGTTCCTCTCTAGACTTTTTCCCCCCTTCCTGATCTCTACTCTACTCTAGTGCGGTGCGAGACATAGCAGCAGACCTGATATATATAGGTGAGATGTACAGACTCCCATACCTCTATATTATGCAGACTCCCATATCTCTATATTGTGCAGACTCCCATACTCTATAATGTGATAACATTTTCTACTATTTAATAATCAGAGCACTGAGGAATTCTGAATTGGGGTTGGGGGGTCTGGGGGTTACAATAGTGAGGTGGTACAGTGAGGTACTACACAGAGGTGGTACAGTGAGGTACTATAGTGAGGTGGTACAGTTAGGTACTATACAGAGGTGGTACAGTGAGGTATTATAGTGAGGTTGGCATGCAGTGAGGTAGTATAGTGAGGGGTGCGGGGGCACCTCCTTGAAATTAGTTTTTGCAGGTTAGGATGTCTGCTGATGAGTCATCTGTCAATCAATTGCTGAATATGGCGACCGGAGGATCAGCTTTTATCCTTATATCGTTACAAGTTAAATACCTCTGAAGATAAGTATATACTAAACATTTCATGAATGAAGGTCTCATTCATTTTTTAACTTCTATCGTATAACTTGAGCTAATAAGCTTAACTTTACATTCACTTAAAGTACCGTAAATAAACTAGATAAACAGGGAGTCAGATTTGCTCATGCTCAGAACTGCCAGAATGAAACTTAAGTTTAAAAAATGTTCCACTCTTATCATACTGAGGGCAGGCGCGAATTTTGCAAGAAAAAAAAGTTGTTTGCTGTTTTTTTACACAATTATTTTTGCTTACTTAACGTGCATGTTTTTTTCCAAAGGAGCACTGTTTAATATCCCTTTAAAATGCACAATTTTGATTTAAAAACTGACCTAGCACAGCATCAAAATCTTTGGCCACATCCTCAAAAGCTCCCACTGCAAAATATATCATCCCCTGAAGATCTTTGTGTTTTGATGATTAGGAGATTGATCTAGGCCCAGCCAATACACTGCTTCTGACACTGCATGCACTTTTTTTTTAGTATAAGTGTGTGCATATAGACTGACTTTCATATACATACACACCTACATATATATATATATATATATATATATATATATATATATATATACAGGGAGTGCAGAATTATTAGGCAAGTTGTATTTTTGAGGATTAATTTTATTATTGAACAACAACCATGTTCTCAATGAACCCAAAAAACTCATTAATATCAAAGCTGAATATTTTTGGAAGTAGTTTTTAGTTTGTTTTTAGTTTTAGCTATTTTAGGGGGATAGCTGTGTGTGCAGGTGACTATTACTGTGCATAATTATTAGGCAACTTAACAAAAAACAAATATATACCCATTTCAATTATTTATTTTTACCAGTGAAACCAATATAACATCTCAACATTCACAAATATACATTTCTGACATTCAAAAACAAAACAAAAACAAATCAGTGACCAATATAGCCACCTTTCTTAACAAGGACACTCAAAAGCCTGCCATCCATGGATTCTGTCAGTGTTTTGATCTGTTCACCATCAACATTGCGTGCAGCAGCAACCACAGCCTCCCAGACACTGTTCAGAGAGGTGTACTGTTTTCCCTCCTTGTAAATCTCACATTTGATGATGGACCACAGGTTTTCAATGGGGTTCAGATCAGGTGAACAAGGAGGCCATGTCATTAGATTTTCTTCTTTTATACCCTTTCTTGCCAGCCACGCTGTGGAGTACTTGGACGCGTGTGATGGAGCATTGTCCTGCATGAAAATCATGTTTTTCTTGAAGGATGCAGACTTCTTCCTGTACCACTGCTTGAAGAAGGTGTCTTCCAGAAACTGGCAGTAGGACTGGGAGTTGAGCTTGGCTCCATCCTCAACCCGAAAAGGCCCCACAAGCTCATCTTTGATGATACCAGCCCAAACCAGTACTCCACCTCCACCTTGCTGGCGTCTGAGTCGGACTGGAGCTCTCTGCCCTTTACCAATCCAGCCACGGGCCCATCCATCTGGCCCATCAAGACTCACTCTCATTTCATCAGTCCATAAAACCTTAGAAAAATCAGTCTTGAGATATTTCTTGGCCCAGTCTTGACGTTTCAGCTTGTGTGTCTTGTTCAGTGGTGGTCGTCTTTCAGCCTTTCTTACCTTGGCCATGTCTCTGAGTATTGCACACCTTGTGCTTTTGGGCACTCCAGTGATGTTGCAGCTCTGAAATATGGACAAACTGGTGGCAAGTGGCATCTTGGCAGCTGCACGCTTGACTTTTCTCAGTTCATGGGCAGTTATTTTGCGCCTTGGTTTTTCGACACGCTTCTTGCGACCCTGTTGACTATTTTGAATGAAACGCTTGATTGTTCGATGATCACGCTTCAGAAGCTTTGCAATTTTAAGAGTGCTGCATCCCTCTGCAAGATATCTCACTATTTTTGACTTTTCTGAGCCTGTCAAGTCCTTCTTTTGACCCATTTTGCCAAAGGAAAGGACGTTGCCTAATAATTATGCACACCTGATATAGGGTGTTGATGTCATTAGACCACACCCCTTCTCATTACAGAGATGCACATCACCTAATATGCTTAATTGGTAGTAGGCTTTCGAGCCTATACAGCTTGGAGTAAGACAACATGCATAAAGAGGATGATGTGGTCAAAATACTCATTTGCCTAATAATTCTGCACTCCCTGTATATATATATATATAAAAAAATATATATATATATACACACACACACATATACATACATAGTACATTGTTTAGGACACTGTTGCAGGTACTCACTGCTCTCCATGCTATGTAGCATACAGACAAATATCTGGGACTACAAGTCCCAGAAACCTCTACTGCTTAATCTTTACTGAGCTTGATTTATTTTTTCAGCTGTTTGCAGCTACTGAACACACTACTTAAATTATGTCAAAATAAGCTATTTTTAAATGTTTCTATACAAATAAAATGTTGATCAAAGCACTCTAGTTTCTAAATGAATTTCCAGTGTGCACATGGCTAATGTGGTTTCTGCTCGCCTCAGCTAACACAAGTGTTGAGATATAGGGGCCGAATTATCATTGTGCCAGCGGACATAATCCGATATTGCGGATCATGTCCGCTGCACATCGATAAATGCCTACGCTGCCGTCATTTATCATTGCACCAGCAGTTCTTGTGAACTACTGGTGCAATGCTGCCCCCTGTAGATTCACGGCCAATCGGCCTCTAGCAGGGGGTGTCAATCAACCCGATCGTATTTGATCGGGTTGATTTCTGGCTATGTCTGTCCGCCGCCTCAGAGCATGCGGACAGGTTATGGAGCAGCGGTCTTGTGTTTCCGGCGAGCCTGAAGGCTTACCAGAAACACGGTGTATCAAGCTCCATACAGAGCTTGATAAATATGCCCCATAAACTGAAAGTGCTCTTACAGTCTTGTAGCCTATATACATTGTATGTTAACAGAAGTGTAAATAAAGTTTATTTTATAATGTTACCTCCCCCTTCCTTCTCACACAGGAAGCAGAAGCAGTGTAATAAAAAAAAGGCATAGAAACAAGAAGTGCCTGTGTGATATTTTCTCCATCTTTATATAAAATTAGTTTATATATCGGGTTATCCTAACCTAATAACAACAGAATGGCAGCAGGTTATGGGAGGAAACCAATGGAGCAGACTTTGCTTTGATGGAGATGAAAAGAATTATGAACTTTGGGAGACTAAATTCTTGGGACATCTGAGATTGCTGAAGCTGAAATAAACCATCCTGAGTGTTCCTGCAGGCACTGAAGAGGAGGATGAAGATCACAGTAAGAATTAGACATGTGCATTTTGTTTTGTTCTGAATTGAAATTCGGACGAATTTGTCAAAGGAGTTTCGGATCGATTTGAATTTCCGAATTACCCTAGCAACGAAACTAATCTAATCCGAATGCATTTGTAACAAATAAATCCGAATTAGTTCTCATTTATTCGTTACATTCGGATGGCCATAGACTAATCACAATTACACTAGTATTGTACAGTATATTAGGTTATATTACTCTGCTAGCTCTGTGCAGGGCACATTATGTAGCTGGTACCTTTGAGGTTGGTACTTATGTTGATTCAGATGGGTTACACCTAATATACAGTACCTAATACTAGTCTAATACACAGCACATCCCACCTAACACATACCGAACTTCCGAATTTACGAATCGAATCCGAACCGAATAAATCTGAATACATCCGAATTTATTAGAATCTGAATGAATTTGAAATGAATACATTCGAATGTATCCGAATTCAAATCGATCCAAAAACTAAATTAGAAAAAAAAAAGAATCGGTCCGAAACAAAACTAAACAAATTTTTCCGCACACAAGTCTAGTAAGAATGAGGAAGAATATGCTGAATTCATTTGATGTTTAGATTATACAAGTTTGTCTCTGATTATGAGAGAAGCAGCTGATGATGTAAGAAAGGCTCTTCAAATATTGAGAGACAATTATGCAGGTAAAGGAAAGCCCTGCATAATTAGTTTACACACTGAACTGACATCTCTTCAGAAAACTGTAAATGAGAGTGTGACACACTATATTATACATGCAGAGACAGCCATTATAGCACTCAGAAATGCGAGAGAAACATTAAGTGATGAATTGTTGATTGCAATGATTTTGAAAGGTTTACCTGAACCATTTAAACTGTTTGCCATACACATTACACAGGGTGATGGAAAAATAACTTTTGCAGAATTTAAAAAACAGTTGAGAAGTTTTGAGGATACTGAAAAATACTGCACTAGTGCAAACGAAGATAATGGGGTCAAGCTCCGTATGGAGCTTGATGCCCTGTGTTTGAAGCAAGCAAGCAGAAGTTATGAAGCAGCGGTCTAAACAACTCGATCGAATACGATCGAGTTGCTTGACACCCCCTGCTAGCGGCCGATTGATGAAGACACTGAAGAATGCTTTGTTTTCTGTAGAGACAGCAACAAACAGTGGAGCATTAGTTAACTTCCAGCGAGGCAGAAATTAACTCATTCATAAGAACGGCACCAAATTCACAATCCAGAAATAAAGTAGACTTTACTATCTGAATACGTTTGTTAAAAATGATGACAGTTGTCATGGATGTTATGATATTCAAATGTGACATGAAATCATAGGTCACTGTAATTATGATGATATTGCAAAACTACAAAATGTGGTAGAAGTAATGACAATTAAAGGTAAGATTGATACTTAAAATGTATAAGATCTGACAATGGTACTGAGTTTGTAGCAAACAGTTTTAAGTCACTGCTAAGTAAGCAAGGCATAAGACATGAGACCTCAGCACCTTACTCACCCCATCATAATGGGAGTGCTGAGAGAAATTGGAGAACACTATTTGAAATGGCAAGATGTCTGTTAGTTAAGAGTAAATTACCAAAAGAGTTATGGACATATGACTGCCGTGCACCAATCCTTCCACCAAGCCCGGAGAGAACATGATAGGTCTTACCTGGACACATGGAGGGACTTCAGGTTACCTGCAGCTGTTGCCAGGGAGCGAGGATCGAGGAGCAGCCGGTGGAGGAGGTAGTGTCCCCAAGGACCAGACCGGCAAGGAGATCGAGACCACCACAGTGCCTCAGTCCTGAGGTGGTGGTCAGGTGTGGTAGGCCTGCAGCGGGTGCATCCAGCACATCTGGGAGGAGGCTAACAGGACATCTGGCCGGTGGGAGGTGCAGCCTAAGTTCAGCAGAGCAGCATGATCCAGAGCAACAGAGCAGGCAGCAGAGATGCCCCCGCTGGAGGACGGTCACATGGCTGATGTGATGCGGCCAGCTGGGCCTGATACAGAGGCGTCGAGGGAAGCGGCATGAGCTATCACAGAGAAGGGCTCATTATTCTGGTTGGATGTGGAGTGGTGGGATTCAGGCCCAAATGAGGCTTTGGATTAGTGTGGGGAATCGTGCTAGGAGGTCAGGTGTTGGCCAAACTAGGTAGGTACCTTCATAATGGATGGAACACTAGGGGTGTAGGAAGCTTAGCGGAAGTTGTTAGGGAAGACCTGGTGGGTATAAAAAGGGGCAAGTTTGTGGGCTAGGTTTTGGATAGGAGGTTGAGCTGCCGTAAATGGGCTGAGCTTTATATGACGAATATTAATTAAGCATTAAAAAGAAAGGAAATCTATTTGATGAATAATGGGGCATATAAATGGTTTCCTATTTAGATAGGAGAGGGCCGTGAGGTATTCATGTAGCTCCTAATTTTGAGTAGGTAGATGGTTCTGACAGGGGTTATATAAAAAAATGAATTATAATAAATAAATATTCTAGAATAGTTAAAGGCATTTTGAGGTAACATGGGGAAGTTGGGGGGGGATTGAGCTCTGAGGCATGGATGGTAAAAAGGGGGAAGTTGTTTTGCTGGGGGAAAAGGGGACAGATGGGATGATTTGTGGTTTGTAGCTGATATAATGACTCTTCTGTGTTCAAACTTCGGCTGGAGGGGACTATACCCAGGAAGAATGTGGGAGGCAAAGCAACGGCAGTATGCAGCAGAGAGACGGGGATTCCCTGGTGATTGAGGATATCTCTAGTGAGTTTGATGATGTAACAGAGCAGAAAAAAGGGCGCCTCCTAGTGTAGCCAATTATTATAAAAGGAATAATGCAAAAGTAAGCATACTCACAATGTGTGAAGGCAGAGATAATGCCTAGATGAACGTTCTGGGAACTTCACAGTGTCCCAGCTAACTGTGCACTTTGCTGAGGGCTGCTCCTCCCAAACGCAGAAAAGATATCTGTAATCTGGAAATCAAGAAGGAAAACAAGAGGGCGACCCCTAGTGCAAATCAATGTGGAACCAGTGATGAATATCTGAAACTGCTTGCGAATGGATACTCACAAAAAGTAATGCACCTTAAAGTGCAAATAAAGCATACTAGGAATATTATGGTGTCCTAGTGCACAAATCCGCCCAAAAAGCACTGTTGGGATCGATGGTGAACTTTAAAAATATCAGGATGATGGAAAAACAGAGAACTCCAGTATCGATAAAAAAGTTTAATTAAAAATATACACAGATCTACAATGACATCTGTAGTAAAATTGCAACGCGTTTCTAAGCGCTAACCACGCTTTTTCCTCAGGCAAATGATCAATTGCTTTTTGGGCGGATTTGTGCACTAGGACACCATAATATTCCTAGTATGCTTTATTTGCACTTTAAGGTGCATTACTTTTTGTGAGTATCCATTCGCAAGCAGTTTCAGATATTCATCACTGGTTCCACATTGATTTGCACTAGGGGTCGCCCTCTTGTTTTCCTTCTTGAGTTTGATGATGTACCTCAGAATGGTGGAATTCCAGGACTGTCTACAGCTGGCCAGGTGGGGGAGCTGGATGCTTTGGCGCAGCTTTTGGGGTCAATTTCTCCTCCTTGGGGGTTTGGAGGGGAAGGGAAGTGCAGGCCCAATGCCAGGGCAAGAGTAAAGAGAATGGGTGGGGGGGTCATAGACAGAACGGGATGTTATGGACACTGTTTTTGATGTACCATTTCAGGTTGGTAGAGGACGGTGGAGGGATCGGTCTCCTAGTGTGAGGCCTGAGGCAAGTCAGAGAAGAGGAAGATCCCGATCGCCCATCAGGGGGAGGTTCAGCGGGGGAGGTCAGATGTCACCTATGTGGGGGTGCATCAAACAAACGGCAAGGGGCAGGAGTGGTGAAAGGTGGAGGGAGTCCAGAACTAGGAGAAGGCACCAAAAGGGATGGGTGCAGTTGTCAGAGTGGGAGAGTGGATGAAGTGCATAATGTATTGTTGAAGGAACTGAAGAAGTTGGTGACATGGCATAGCAAGTGAGGTAAAGGAGAGAATTTGGAAAGGGGAGTTTTTAGAGCTATATTCGCTCCTGCCTTTAGACCAATTTGTAGAGGTTAAAGAGGATGTTAACGGTGAACAAGGGAAGAAGGAAGAGGAGGAGAGGACAAAGCGGTATCGCAAACTACCTAAAACGTTTGCTAACTGGTCCAGGGCATTTTACATTCTGGCCAGTGTGATCAGCATTAGTTTCCGGAGCAGGGCTCGGCCCTGTTTTGCTATTTGGACAAGATCTCCTTGGCCTACCGTACTTATGGGGGTATGGCATGGTGGAGATATGACAAAACAGTTTCGTCAGAGGATAGCGGTTCGTCCTGACATGAGATGGGATGATAAGAAATGGGGATTTAGTTGGAAATTATGACTCCATTGCGTGGGGGCTGTCCTTTCGGTCGGGGGGGATTGGCCTATCGGGTCAGCTGGGAATAGTTCAGCAATGGCCCTCCAAAAAGGACTATGTTTTCAATTTAACGACGGGCAGTGACGCTTTGGGTCCTCATGCAAGTATAAGCACGAATGTTCGGGCTGCGGTGTAGTCCATCCCTATTCTAAGTGTATCAGGAAGGGGAGAAGCAGAACTAAGTCAGGGAAAGTGGTGTTTTGGGCTCGGATGCTGGTGGACATTAGAAGGATGGTCCCATGGCTAAGGTGATATGCTAAGGTAAGGGGGAAGAAAGGGGGCGCTGTGTCAGTATATTTATGAAAATCTTAGTAGTGCTATCCATATAATATATCAGTTTATGGCAGGGTTATAAACACAATACAAAAAAAAAAATAGAAACCCTAATCAACCATGCATCTACTAGACCATACAATTAATATAAATATCTGAATTCTTTTATTTAGTTAATATCCATGAACATTTTTGAAATATATTTGCAATAAAAGAAATATGAAATAAATTTATATGCGCTTGAAAACCGATTAAGATATGCTATCCTTCTTACAAAACCCAGAAAAATATACCTTCACAATTCAGCCTTTTATTTATTTAACACAATGGGACTAAAAACCTTTAACATCCAAGCAATATAATTCTAAACAGTGTTTATAAAACAATAGGATAATATATATATATTCTGCTATTTAACTGCAATTTATCCTAATACAAAATTAACTGACAATATCAGAACTTGCATAGATGAGTTACTTGGTCAATCAGACACAGATTTAAACAATATATATATATATATATATAGGCTGTGAAATGCTAACTAAAAAAAAAAAAAAAAAAAAAACCACACTGCTTCTTTAAATCAATTAAATACAAATTGACTATGCATATAACTTATCTTACAAAACCTTGAATACGTTACCAAAGTAAAAAGCAGTCGATATCCAATATTCCTTGGTAGGAATTATTTTACCTCAGATCACCAATAAGTGTATATCGCAATCAATGAGAAGGTAGATTAGCTTTGCTCAAGTAAAGTGGTATCTCACGCCCAGCAGGAACCAGTTATAAGTTTTAGCTTCAGCAGAAAATCTCCCTTTTCTCTCTATTGCATTAACTTTTTATTTGGTTTTCCATCATTGGTAAATTGTGGGTGGCCCTGCGGGAGCTGACCTTCCCATTGGTTATCTGGGAAGTCTAAATCGGATTGGCCCTTGGAAATTTCATTTTTAACAGCCAGAAAGAACCTTCTGGCTGTAGTTCTCGCAACATAACACCAGGTGGCAGCACAAACAGACTCAGCAACATTTGAAACAACTTAAATCAGTATTTCTATGAAATGGTTATTAATTTTATCATAATTTACTGCGACAACTATTCATAATATTTGTTTTGGATAAGTTATATCTTAATGAATTTTCTGATCATTTTGATATGAAACATCACATATATCTAACATTATATTAAAATAATTTATATTTCATTTAGCCTAACAGAAAATTTATATCTCAGTCATATCACATCAAAGTAACTTCCATATCTTCATCTCACTATATTTTAAAAGATGTATTTAAAACTTTATAAACATTTGTTTCACATTTAGATGATATGACATTTCATTTCATTCAGGCATTCCGTCTCTTTCTAAGTGCATAGATTGATGCTCATGATCAATGGTTGTCTGCAATAAAAATAGAAATAATTATTAGAGATCATCCAAGCATTCATATGTCTATGGTCCATAAGTATTTATTTATATATATAACATCTATAATTGATCATTTACATGCGTTAGCTATAATGAATGTTACAAGTGAGAAATTGAAAATTGAATTTCTGCCTTGGGTATTTGACAGTAAGCATCACAAATTCTTTGCTTCACTAAAGGATATGAATATTCATTCCTGGAATGGGGTAAACCAACAATGCAGAAAAGAATTCGGGCAATATCGCACTAAAACTGCCGCGAAAATAGCGGTATATGGTTTAAAGTGTCGTGCGAATCAGAGTCCAGTCGAATTCCTTTCTGTATTGAAAAATGCGTACAGTATGGCTGAAGATAATCCCAGATTTGATGGCTCAGAATTTGTAAATTTATTTTTTGAAGCATTGCCTACACCCATCAAAATTAACTTAGCTAGAGATTTTGATGAGGACTGCTCATTGGAATGGCTGATCAAAGAGAGTACAAAATTATACTCTATTCAGCAGTCCAGTGAGCAGGGGGTTAAAAAGGAATCAAAACCCAAAATTGTAGCAGAAACTAGGGTGTCACCTAAACCCCTCAATTTGGAGTCTAAAAACAGAACTTATGCAGAGGTGGCCAGTCAAAACAGGCCATCTCCACAGAGGTTTAATTCCGCCCCTCCCCCTACACAGGTTGAGGCGCAGGGAGACTATAACCAAAGTGGGGGACATAATCAGGTGAATAATTACTCACAAAGAGAATACTCGCCAAATAATTGGTATCCGCGCAAGGGTAGATACAATAGGCGGCGAAGATATTCTCAGGGTAACCAGACACCCCAGGTATATAATGCTCCCCAAAGTACTAATGCTGAACAAGCTGAACCCCAGGGGCAACCACGCCAAAATAGAAATAACGGCCCTGATTCTGAGGGAACCCAATGGTCCAGGAATCAGTACAATGGGGCACCAGGAGATAGGCCCAGGGGTAGAGGTAACTTGTACAATCAGGTAGATATGCTGTTTACCCAGATAAATCAGTTGAGCGAACAAATCGCTAATATGAGTCAAAAATCTACGGCTCAGCAACCGAACAATACTTTTTTAGGGGTACAGCCAGTGGTCAGCAGTGGACCACAGGCACAGTCATAAATACTGCAGCATCACCTGAGGGGGAGGGGAGAGATATACAAAATGTAATAATAAATATCAATGATACTAATCATGTTATCTCCCCACAGACCGGAAACGGACGATTTAGCCGTGATGACAAGCAACCTCATCCGGGAAAAATTAACAAAACTCTTCCCTTGCAGCTCTCTCCTAACCTTATCTCCACAGATGCAGTACAAAAGAATCCAGCCGACCCTGTCATAGAGGAAACAGGTAGGTATGAAGGTTCCTCTGCATCGAATGACACGGCGAATTCAGGTAACACGTGGCGAAGCCCACTGATGTGTGAGAATGCCAATTTTATGTGTGAAATGTTAGAAACTGCAGGAAGATATTATGTATTAGTTGAGCTGCAAGATTCAGTCACCAACCCTATCAGGGGATTAATTGACACTGGGTCACAGGCAACTATCTTATCCCACAGGTACTACACACAGCTAAATGAGCTAACACCCCACAAACCTAAAATAAGAGAATTTGACGGTTCTCTAATAGGTGTTGGGGGTGACTCCCTAAAAGTTTACGGTACTGCATGGTTAAAATTTAAATTGGGGAACAGGGTCATAAGACACCCTGTCATTATAGTGGATCTGCCAACTGATCGTTTAATTATTGGTAGTGATCTCCTGAAGCGATTAAGCACCATAATTGATTGCATAAATAATGTAATTTGGTCACAAGTTAAACGGCCTATCAATTATGAAAAATCTGGTATATCTCGCGCCCGACATAGCTGTCATGTGGTGGAAGAGAAACCAGATGCTGTGGAGATTCATTTCAGGAATAACTCTGTACCTGAAATCACTATTCTACAAATAGATGATCAGACTCCTTTTAGTGGCTCTGATGGTAATACTTTTAAAATTTCGCCTGGAAAGATAGCGAATATTTCCCTAGATGGCGATGTATTAACCATATCACTCCACAAGGGGGATCATAAAATCCCTAAGGGGGGAGGCCACACTCAATACCTCACAGGGATTGAGAGCGTTAAAGAGGATCTATTTATCCCTATACAAGTACATGACCTTGGTAAAACCAAGTATGCTAAAATAAACTTAAAACAGGAAGCTAGCTATATAAGCGAAGGTTTATTAGCGCAGATAGCTGAACCTAATGTGATTAGATATCTTTCTCCCCAAGACCACTGTGTCAACGGCCTGGATGACAGGTCTGAAAGCTATAACATCACAGCTAAGTGCTTATTATCTATCTCTATTGGCAATAAGTCAGTGAAGCACCTGTTTTTAGTTTTAAATACTCCCCATAATCAAATATACATTGGCAATGATATCTTACATAGATATGCCATACAAATAGATTTGATTAATTCTTGCCTCTGGAACAGGTTAAAGGGGGACCCTGAAGTATTTCAGGATGAAAATGCAGCCCTGAAATCAAACCAGCAATTGCCATATGCTGTGAATATGCAGGTATCTAGCAATGTCATAATTCCTGCTGGGGCTGATAAATTTCTTTTACCCTTACAGGTAAAGAGAGGTCAGAAATTAAAAACTTCTGAAACACTGATTTGCCTCTCCCATAGAATACAAAATCTAGGTGTCACAGTGACTTACACTCCTATGGTGAATATTGGAACTATTCCAATACATATTATTGTACATAACATGACCCCACAGGATATAACCTTATCCAAGGTAACTACCATAGGATATGCACTGGAATCAAGTTATTACACTTTTGGATTCCAGAATAATGTAATTGGGCTAATACCTGAAGGATACCTAACTGAAGAACAATTAATAGAACAATCCTTTGCATCTATGCCAGAGGGTCTATTTAATGTTCAGTCAATTTATCCCTTCAGCTCGGAGGAAGGCATCTGTAAAATTGAAGAAGCCTCTCTAGTGTTTGATCAGCCAATCAAACAGCAAGATTACGCCAATACCCAGAGTCATGGGAGCAATGTAAACTATAACCAAGGGGATCTCACCTCTAGATTGGAAGAAGCCTATGAAATAGGACAACCTGAAATCTTTCCAGGATTTCAGCAAATAGTCGAAGAGCAAATATCCTTAGCTAATGGCTGTTCCAGCGATGATGAACGCCAACAGCTGCGAGAACTCCTGATGGAGTACAAGGATATTTTTGCTAAGGATTCTTACGACTGTGGTACTACAGACTTGCACATTGCAAGAATACAAACAGATCCCGATGCACCACCTGTATTTGTCAAACAATACAGACTTCCCTTAGCCTCATATGATTCTCTTGCAGAGATCATAAGGAATTTGGAAGAAAGAGGTATTATCAGACAGGTGCACAGCTCTTATAATAATCCTATTCTAGGTGTCCTTAAGCCCAATGGACAATGGCGCTTGTGTGCTGACTTAAGACAGCTAAACAAACGAGTGTACATGTCTGGCTGGCCTGTACCATACATTGACCAGTGCCTAGCACAAATGCAGGGATCCAAAATATTCACTGCCATTGATTGTGCACAGGGATATTGGACCATAAAGGTACATGAAGAGGACCAATATAAGCTAGCATTCTCCTTCCAAAAGGTCCAATATGCATTTCAAAGACTTCCTTTTGGATACATAAATTCTGGACATGAATTTGCTGTATTCATGCATAAGGCTATGCCTGACGCACTGGAAAAGGGGACCTTATCTTATGTTGATGATGTTTTAATCAAAAGCACAGACTTTGAAAAACACATCGCAGAGCTTAAACACGTCCTCAGCCAACTTAAAAGGGCAGGTGTCAAATTATCCCTGCAAAAAGCTCAATGGTGCCGCACTCGTGTAAACTTCTTGGGACATGAAGTTACCTCTGACGGATTAAATCCCCAGAAGAAAAAGGTGGAAGCGATAGTGAATTCTAAAAACCCAACTAACTTAAAGGAATTGAGATCATTCCTGGGTATGACGAATTATTCTCGCAAATTCATTGATAATTATGCGGAATTAGCTAAACCACTACTACTTCTTCTAAAGAAAGATGTTAAATGGCACTGGAGTGAGTCTCAAGAGACAGCCATCAGAGAGCTGAAGAGAAAACTCACTCAAGCACCTTGCTTAGCGTACCCTGAAGGTGGCAAACCTTTCTACTTAGAAACAGGGTACACAGATGTAAGCATGAGTGCTGTTTTATACCAAAAGCATGATAATTTGAACAAAGCCATTGCTTATGCGAGCAAAAATCTATCCCCAGTAGAAATAAAATTTAGCGATTGTGAAAAAGCCCTCTTATCTACTGTATGGGCTCTACAAAATTTCCGCAGCTATATACAGGGCGAGAAAATTATTTTAGAAACGGCCCACCAGCCTTTGCTATATTTGCAAAGTGAGAGAATAAGAGATGGGAGTTTGTCTAATAGCCGCATAACAGCGTGGACTCTTTCCTTACAAGGCTGGCCATTAGAAATTCGCTACAAGCAGAATAAAAAGAATCCAGTCGCACAAGGGCTTGCTGAGCTCCACGACTGTACTGCTAGAGATCCTGGGGAAGGATTATCAGAAGATGATTTTCTGGAGGAA
Organism: Bombina bombina; assembly: GCF_027579735.1. NCBI lineage: Eukaryota > Metazoa > Chordata > Amphibia > Anura > Bombinatoridae > Bombina > Bombina bombina. The sequence goes on along the minus strand of NC_069501.1, from coordinate 706,733,806 downwards.
CAATTGCTTTCCCCATATAAAATATACAATGAGGACCATTGTCGAACACTACCTTGGGTGTATGTTGATGGTTGTTCTTACCATGCCACTATTGATAATGAGCGCAGATTATTCGCTGGCATTGGTATAACTGGGGCAAATGGATTCCCAAATATATCTATAGGTTTCAACATTGGACCAAGATCCAGTCAAGTTGCTGAACTAACTGCTGTTTTCAAAACTATTGAAATGGCTATTGAACATGGTATTCATGAATTTGTGATCATAACTGACTCAAATTATGTGCGTGACAGTTTTGTTGAATACCTGCCAACTTGGAAAAGAAATGGCATGCAGAAAAGCAAACCAGTCAAGCATGGCAAGTTGTTCAGCGAGATTGATAATCTGGTGGTATCCAACGATTTAACCATACACTGGAAAAAGACCAAGGGTCATTCCAGAGTTCTAGGTCCTGATAAGGAAGGCAATGACCTTGTGGACTCATTAGCCAAACAAGGAGCGATAACTGGAGAACTCCTTAATATTAACCATTTAATGGGTGCAATTCAGGTAGAAGCCATTACCAGAAACCAGGCAAAACAACAGAGTGAGCCTAACTTGGTACAATGGAGTCAGGATTCTCCTAGTGAGGATCTGATCACTAGTCAAAAAGAAGACCCCGTTGTAGGCATCTTCTATAAACACATAGAAGATCCTGAAAGCAACCCCATCTCAAAAGATGATTGTATTGGCAAAGAAGATCTGAGAATCTTAATAAAATCTAAATCACAATTCAAATTACAGGATGGTTTGTTAATTAGAACCTCCAAAACTGGCATCCAGCAGTGGGTAGTACCCACCAAGTTCCGAGGTCTAATGCTTCAACATGCCCATGATGCTCCCACATCTGGTCATCGTGGTGCCAAACTCACGTATGAAATATTGCGTGATTACGCTTTTTGGCCACACATGTTGAAAGATGTTCAAACCTACTGTCAAGGGTGTTTAATCTGCCCACAGTTCCAACCCACTGCACCAACACATAGAGCGCCATTGCAGAAAAGGGGGATGGTAATGCCATGGTCAGATATACAAATTGATTTTATTGGCCCAGTAACAAGATCATCAAGAGGTAACAAATACATGTTAACCGTGACATGCCTGTTCACTAAATGGGTAGAATGCATTAGTGCACCTAACAATAGTGCTGAAACATGTGCAGCATTGCTCATCAACCATGTGTTTTCAAGATTTGGTTTGCCCCAAAGAATCGAATCAGATCGGGGGACCCACTTCACTAGCGAAGTGATGACCAAAATGTGGAAAATACTAGGGGTTAAAAGAAAGCTCCATATTGCTTATAAAGCTGCCTCAAGTGGTGGTGTAGAGCGTTACAACCAGTCCATTGTTAAAATCCTCAAAAAGTTTGTGAGTGAAACAGGTAAAGACTGGGATGTAAAACTACCTCTAGTCTTAATGGCATTGAGAGCAACTCCAAGTAGTGCTACCAAAATGTCACCTTTTGAGCTGATGACTGGTAGAAGAATGGTTCTACCTCAGCATCTGCTGTACCGTACATCAGACCAAAATTTGATAAACGCTGCCAATACACATCAATATGTGGAAAACTTAAGAAAACATCTGCAACATGCCTTTGCATTTGCTGAAAGGAATTTAGAAAGAGCCGCAACTGCCACTAAAACCTATTATGATCTCAAAACATCCAAAAAGGAATATGAAATAAATGATAAAGTTTATCTTTATAACTTTGGAAGAGATCAGGTTAGGGAGAAGAAATTTCTTCCCTCATGGAAAGGTCCTTTCGTCATTACTGACAAAATATCTCCAGTGGCCTATAAAATACGGATCCCCAAAAATGAAAGTTTCATAGATAAATGGGTCCATATCAATCAATTGCGAGCGAGTCATCCAAGATCCCAACTACAAGTCATGGAGGAAAAATGAAGTGTCATATCCCCAAATGAACTAAAGACATACTGTAGTTCAAAGATGCCATAAACTGATTTATTATTTGGATAGCACTACTAAGATTCTTATAAATATACTGACAGCTGAAATGCTTTTAACAGGTTTTAGCTCTGGGTTTGGCATTCCGGTAGCTGGGGATAAGTCAGAAGGTCCAATTGTGGCATTGAGTTTCTTAGGGATCCACATTGATTCGGTTAAGATGGAATGCAGCTTACTGCATGATAAAGTGATTGAATTGTGGGGTGTCTTGAGGCAGGCTTTGTCTCATAGAAAGCTTACTTTGAGGGAGATTCAATCCTTGTTGAGTAAATTGAATTTTGCCTGCAGGATTATCCCTGTAGGGAGGGTTTTCTGTCGAAGGCTATCATTGGCTACAGTGGGGGTTAAGGAGCCGTTCCATCATGTACATTTGACAAAAACATTAAAGGAGGACTTAACCATTTGGTTGAGATTTCTGGAGGAGTTTAATGGGAGGTCTTTAATTCAGCAGGTAGTTTGGCAGGACCCTGTTGTTCATTTGTTTACAGATGCCTCAGGGGCCCATGGGTTTGGAGCATACTTAGGAGGTAAGTGGTGCATGGACTCATGGCCATTGGAATGGCATGTTGAGGGTCTAAACAAGAGTTTGGTGTTTCTTGAATTGTTCCCCTTATTGGTGGCTTTGACAATTTGGCCGGGTCTTTTGAGGGGCAGGAAGGTTGTGTTTCACTCAGATACCTTGGGGTTGGTTTTGGCCATTAACAATTTGACTGCATCTTCCCCACCAGTGGTTACTCTCCTTCGTTTTATTGTTGTGGAATGTTTGAGATGCAATGTGTTGTTTAGGGCTGTACATGTGCCTGGTAAGTTGAATGGGATTGCTGATTCTCTTTCCCGTTTTCAGTGGGACAGGTTTCTGGGAACTGGCCCTGATGGCGGAAGAGACAGGGATGCACTGCCCAAGGGACTTGAGGATGGTGGATTTCCTTGCCTGTTGAGGATAGTGAGGTTTGCATTAGCTGGGTTTACATGGAAGGCTTACTCGCAGGTATGGAGGGAGTGGCTTGAAGTACTCAGGTGGGCCAGGGTGGCTTTTGCGGCCCAGAGTTGTTCTGAGGTGTTGCTGGGTTGGATGGCGGATTGGAGGGGAGGTAGGGTGTCAAGGGCTATGGTCAGGCATAGGCTGGCAGTGATAGCTTTCCTGTGCCAATGTTTGGGTTGGGAGGATATCACAAAGTCTTTTTTTTTGGTTCAGATTGAAGCTAGAGGATTGTGCAGGGTGAGGTGTATGCTGAATTTGAGGTGTACGGTGATTTTCTTGTTGTTAAAAAAGGTGGTAGGTGTATTGGCTTTGGTGTGTAGCGATGAATATGAGGTGGTCCTGTTTCGTGCTGCCTTTGTGTTGGCATTTTTAGACGCATTCAGGGTATCACAGATTGTTGGAGCAACTAAGCGGAAAGGGGCGTATTAAGTTGGGGGATGTTTGGATTCAGGACGTGAAGCTTTTTATCTGGTTGCGGCAGTCTAAGACTGATCAAGGAGGAAAGGGCAGAGCAATTGGCTTAGCGGCCATGGGGGGGGGGTTGCCCAGTGGGGTCTGTATCGCTATTGATTAGAATTTGGGCAGAGGTTGGGGCCCTCTGCTTAGTCACCAGAATGGGGACACGTTGTTTGATTCCAATTTGTGTCAGTTTTCAGGAAAGTGTTATCGACCATGGGGCTCCCGCCTCTTGACTTTGGGTCACATTTATTTTGGATAGGGGTGGCCACTGAAGCAGGAAAGTTGGGTATGTCGGATGAAATTATTAAAGGGATTGGAAGGTGGGTCTCGAATAGATTTAGATAATACATTAGAAGTGACTTGGTTTTGTAGTTTTGTTTTATGTTCTTTTGTTTAGGTCCCATTGAATGCTGGATCATCAGCCATTCTTACATCTATTGGGCCAGGTGAGCCGCAATGATAAAAGATAGTGGGAGACAGCTGGGACTTGATGCTGAGGTTATTCGTCTTCGGTGGTTCGGTGTTCGTGGCTTAAGATGGGACCAACCTTACCATTTGTAAGGTTGTTGAATATGCCAGATTATTTAAGCCCCCAGGTATGTTGTTGATCCCTGCTGGGGGCAACGATTTGGACTTCATCTCTCAAAAAGACTTGTTAATGGGTATTAAACGGGATTTGCTCCGATTATTGGAGTTGTTTCCTGGCTTGGTGTTGGTTTGGTCTGAGATAGAGCCTAGGATAGTATGGAGGTCTGCGTGGGATGCAGATAGGTTGGAAGTTTCTAGAAGAAAGGTCAATAGAATTCTGACTAATTTTGTGAAGAAAAAAGGTGGGGGTGTCTATTTGGCACATGGAATTTGAGGCAAATGCTTCTTTTTGAGAGATGGTGTTCATTTAAACGAAGTGGGGCTCCACTTCTTTATATTTATTTTGAGAGAGGGGGTTATAAAGGCCTTGGGTGGTGGCTGGGTCCGGCTTTAGGCCGCCTTGTGGTGGGGGCTTGCCTTTAGTGGATTGTGGAGTTCTGCTGGCGTACCTCCTGTAGAGACAGGAGAGGTCTTGAAGGGTCTTGAGGGGATTGTTGGAATAGAGGAATGAAGGGTTAACTTGGCAAGCCCCGTGGGTTGTTCATGTTAATTACTGTTATTTAGGGATATTTATTTGTTATATTTAATTGTTATTTATGTTGTTTAATAAAACAAGCTGCAGCCTTTATACCTTAAGAAGTTGTGTTGGTTTTTATTTGGAACTAACATAGTCCCTAATTAGGGGGTCATGAAAGCCCTGTATAAATTAATCTTTAGGAGGGGCCTGTGACTCCAAAGCAGGGCGAGTTTTGTATAGGTGAAGTTAAGGTCAGTGGGTGAGTTCTGTAAGGGGTCTGTATCTGGGAGTGACAGGAATTTCAGAGCCTCTTTCTATCCGGACCTAAAGGTGAGAAGAAGCTCCCTACCTATTATTATGTCTTACGGAGGTGTGTTCTACTTGTCGCAGCTTGGCGCGGAGCTTGCCTTTAGTGGATTGTCGAGTTCTGCTGGGGTACCTCCTGTAGAGACAGGAGAGGTCTTGAAGGGTTCTGAGGGGATTGTTGGAACAGAGGAACAAAGGGTTAACTTGGCAACCCCCGTGGGTTTTTTTTCATGTTAATTACTGTTATTTGGGGATATTTGTTATATTTAATTGTTATTTATGTTGTTTAATTAAACAAGCTGCGGTTTTTATACCCCAAGAAGTTGTATTGGTTTTTATTTGGGAATAACGTAGTCCCTAATTAGGGGGTCATGTGCTGCTCGCAAAGCTGCCAAATTGCAAATAAATTCATTATTCCAACCCAAAGTATTTAACACTGAGCAGTTTCCCAAATCTATTTTGTGTGTGAGTGTAATCATGTATTTAATATGACTTTACGGAAATTACACGATTTAGAGAAACACAAATCCTCATCTTTTGGTTACAGATTATTTGTCTTCACATCTTTCTTTTTTTAATGGTAGTTATAGTTTACTAAAGTGTAGTACTAAAATATTATTTCTATCTGTATAATGCTGTGTAATTAACTGTGAGATTTGCTGCTTTTTAATTTGAAGTACTTTATACATTTTTACATAGTTCTGATTTGTATTCAGAAGCTTAAACTATGAAATACTTCCAGAGGTTTATAAAGATCAGTTTGGGAAAAGATAACAGTCTCTATTTCTCTATTCCTTTCTTGCTTTGAGTTGGCTAGTTAAACCCTTGGCTGAAGGACGTACCTTACAAAATTATACAACAATGCTGGGCAGTATTTCTTGCACCCAAATTGTTAGATGTTTATGCAGAGAGGAGGTCAATAGTTTTAATTCCCTGCAACACATACAGTAAGTAAAAAAATATAGCCCAGTATACTTTTTCATGGCACTCTGTAATGCAAAGTGTGTTGGGGAAAAAAAGTCTGCTTTAGCCTTTTTTTTTCTTCTTTTCTTTAAAGCAGAGATTTGCAACACATGAACACACATTGCTTATAGAATTTACCCAGGCACTGTAGTTATATAACAATGAGCATAATTACCCTTGTACACCCTATGCTGTGCAACCCAATGGATATGGTTATGTGTAAGTCACACAATGTACAAACTACAATGATGTATGATTTGGTATTATACTTCGTTACTTCTCCACGTTTTTTAGGCCTGTGAAAACTGATGTTTTATATATATATATATATATATATATATATATATATATATATACATACATACATACGTATACATACAGACATACATACACACATAGATAGATTCAATGTTCAGTGTAGGCCACAAGAGGGCAGCACTTGTTTATTTTTCTCATCAAAAGTTATAACTATTTTTTTAATTTTATTTGATCACCATTTATTTGATTTTGTTACAAATATTTTAACCTGGTACATATCTCTTAATATTGCTAAATATAAAGCCTTTAATTTCAAATTTACATTCACCATTCATCCTTCAAGTGTGATATTTTTACATTAAATAGTTGTTTTATTCTTTTCCAAGATCTTTCTTGAGTTAACATATCAAAGTAGCTTTCTATTAAATGCCATTTTGCCCAAAAAACCTGGCACAACAAACCACTTTTCTACAAATATTCAACATAGCTACTTTAAAAAAAAAAAAAAGAACCATTCTTTATACATGCAGGACCAGATTACGAGTGGAGCGCTAACAGTTACGCGTGAGCAAAAAGGGGTTTATAGCAGTTGTTTGTGCGCATTGGGATTTTCGCTCATATTACAAGTTGAAAGTAAACGCTATCACTTGAGTGCACTTGAAGTTAACGTTCGTCGGGATAGCGTGTCCTGAGAGCTCTGGTTAACCGTTTCGCGAAACACAAAAGTGTCACAAAACACATACAAAATACATTACAAAGTACAGTTCACTCATAATAACACCATCTGATAAAAAATATTAAAAACAAATCGCACAAAAACATTATAAAGGGCTCAAAGATATGAGGTCTCAGGTGTTTTCTTCTAACAAAAAAGGTTGCAAAGGGCTTTAACATAGAGATATATACATATACATGTCTAAAGATGTATATGTATGTATGCATTTATGTATTTATATGTATTTACAGACATATACACAGATATAAACACATAAATACATACATATACATGTCTAAATATGTATGTGTATGTATGTATTTATGTACACAGATATAAACACATAAATACATACATATACATGTCTAAATATGTATGTGTATGTATGTATTTATGTATTTATATGTATTTACAGACATATACACAGATATAAACACATAAATATATATGTATACTTAATGTATTTATATGTTTTTACAGACATATACACAGATATAAACACATAAATACATATGTATACTTAATGTATTTATATGTATTTACAGACATATACACAGATATAAACACATAAATACATATGTATACTTTATGTATTTATATGTATTTACAGACATATACACAGATATAAACACATAAATACATATGTATACATATAGACATACCAACTGGTAGGCTTAGGAGAAGCAATGTACTACTGGGAGCTACGTGCTGGTTGGTGGCTGCACATAAATACCTCTTGTCATTGGCTCACCTGATGTGTTCAGCCTGCTCCCAGTAGTGCACTGCTTAAACAGGGGATATCAAGAGAATGAAGTAAAATTGATAAATAAGTAAATTAGAAAGGTTTTTTTAACATTATATTCTCTATATGAATCATAAAATAAATATTTTGGGGTTTTATGTTCCTTTAATTAATGAGATTATCCTATGTGCTGCTTCTGTGACTAATAACATATGCCCTGTTAATCTATGTATGGCGAGAGCTTCTTATTTCTGTTCAGTGTACTTAGGTGAATGGTCGGCTCCAGAACTAATTCAATGGGGGGGCATTTTTTTTCATGAGGGGGCACGCATTTACAAAGCATGTATGAGAGTTAAAATAAGAGCAGACCTACATATTCTGCAGGAAAGTGTAGCTTCTGGCTGGCTTATCCCCCACTATTAACATTTGGAGAATATGTGCTAAATCACTAGATAAAAAAATGAAGTCTAAATCCTATGCAGTGCACTAAAACAGAGCCATTAAACTTGAGACCTCCAGTGCAATAGCTCCTTAAAAACAATTCACCTCTTAATCACCATGAGCCCAAACCCTTAAACTGATTCTCAAATCTCAATTATGTCCCCTAAACAGCCATGCACCCCAAACCCCCAATGCAATTAACCCCTTTGTTTGAAATATCAGTGAGAATACTAGGTTTTCAGTTACTGGTAATTTTGTAGATTAGATTTAGCTATACCTGTTTCGTAAAAACTAACGGATATCAGGCTACTTAATACAGCCTATGTACTGTGAACCTATAAGTAGACACGTGTGATTCCTTTCGGATTTATTCGGAAATTCGGAAAATTCTGTAAATTTGGAGATTTGGATCGATTTGAATTTCCGAATCTACCGTATGAATCCGAAATAGCTGCCGTATCTCCGAATAAATCCGAATTAGCTCGGTAAAATTCGGCATTTCCCCATAGGAAACAATGGGGAGTTTCGGCTGAAAAAAAACCTAACACCGCAGCCCCATTGTTTCCTATGGGGAAACACTAACGGCTAGATTTAGAGTTGGGCGGTAGCCATCAAAACCAGCGTTAGAGGCTCCTAACGCTGGTTTTTACCGCCCTCTGGTATTTGGAGTCAGCCAGGAAAGGGTCTAACGCTCACTTTGCAGCCGCGACTTTTCCATACCGCAGATCCCCCTACGCCATTTGCGTATCCTATCTTTTCAATGGGATCTTTCTAATGCCGGTATTTAGAGTCGTGGCTGAAGTGAGCGTTAGAAATCTAACGACAAAACTCCAGCTGCAGAAAAAAACCAGGAGTTAAGAGCTTTCTGGGCTAACGCCGGTTTATAAAGCTCTTAACTACTGTGCTCTAAAGTACACTAACACCCATAAACTACCTATGTACCCCTAAACCGAGGTCCCCCCACATTGCCGCCACTCTATTAAAATTTTTTAACCCCTAATCTGCCGACCGCACACCGCTGCCACCTACATTATCCCTATGAACCCCTAATCTGCTGCCCCTAACACCGCCGACCCCTATATTATATTTATTAACCCCTAATCTGCCGCCCCCGCTATCGCTGACCCCTGCATATTATTATTAACCCCTAATCTGCCGCTCCGTAAACCGCTGCCACCTACATTATAGCTATGTACCCCTAATCTGCTGCGCCTAACACCGCCGACCCCTATATTATATTTATTAACCCCTAATCTGCCCCCCTCAACGTCACCTCCACCTGCCTACACTTATTAACCCCTAATCTGCCGAGCGGACCGCACCGCTACTATAATAAAGTTATTAACCCCTAATCCGCCTCACTCCCGCCTCAATAACCCTATAATAAATAGTATTAACCCCTAATCTTCCCTCCCTAACATCGCCGACACCTAACTTCAAGTATTAACCCCTAATCTGCCGATCGGAGCTCACCGATACTCTAATAAATTTTTTAACCCCTAAAGCTAATTCTAACCCTAACCCTAACACCCCCCTAAGTTAAATATAATTTAAATCTAACGAAATAAATTAACTCTTATTAAATAAATTATTCCTATTTAAAGCTAAATACTTACCTGTAAAATAAACCCTAATATAGCTACAATATAAATTATAATTATATTATAGCTATTTTAGGATTTATATTTATTTTACAGGTAACTTTGTATTTATTTTAACCAGGTACAATAGCTATTAAATAGTTAAGAACTATTTAATAGCTAAAATAGTTAAAATAATTACAAAATTACCTGTAAAATAAATCCTAACCTAAGTAACAATTAAACCTAACACTACACTATCAATAAATTAATTAAATAAAATACCTACAATTATCTACAATTAAACCTAACACTACACTATCAATAAATTAATTAAATACAATAAAAATAAACTAACTAAAGTACAAAAAATAAAAAAGAACTAAGTTACAAAAAATAAAAAAATATTTACAAACATTAGAAAAATATTACAACAATTTTAAACTAATTACACCTACTCTAAGCCCCCTAATAAAATAACAAAGCCCCCCAAAATAAAAAAATGCCCTACCCTATTCTAAATTAAAAAAGTTCAAAGCTCTTTTACCTTACCAGCCCTGAACAGGGCCCTTTGCGGGGCATGCCCCAAAGAATTCAGCTCTTTTGCCTGTAAAAAAACACATACAATACCCCCCCCCCAACATTACAACCCACCACCCACATACCCCTAATCTAACCCAAACCCCCTTTAAATAAACCTAACACTAAGCCCCTGAAGATCTTCCTACCTTATCTTCACCATGCCAGGTTCATCGATCCGGCCTCGGAAGTGTTGATCCAAGCCCAAGCGGGGGGCTGAAGAGTGACGTCCATCCTCGGGCTGAAGTCTGGATCCAAGCGGCGGCTGAAGAAATCCATCATCGGGCTGAAGTCGGAAGTCCATCATCGGGATGAAGTCTTCTATCAAGCAGCATCTTCAATCTTCTTTCTTCCGGAGCGGAGCCATCTTCTTTCCAGCCGACGCGGATCCATCCTCTTCTAACGACGCCTGCTAGCCGAATGACGGTTCCTTTAAATGACGTCATCCAAGATGGCGTCCGTCAAATTCCGATTGGCTGATAGGATTCTATCAGCCAATCGGAATTAAGGTAGGAAAATTCTGATTGGCTGATGGAATCAGATTCAAGTTCAATCCGATTGGCTGATCCGATCAGCCAATCAGATTGAGCTTGCATTCTATTGGCTGTTCCGATCAGCCAATAGAATGCGAGCTCAATCTGATTGGCTGATTCCATCAGCCAATCAGAATTTTCCTACCTTAATTCCGATTGGCTGATAGAATCCTATCAGCCAATCGGAATTCGATGGACGCCATCTTGGATGACGTCATTTAAAGGAACCGTCATTCGGCTAGTAGGCGTCGTTAGAAGAGGATGGATCCGCGTCGGCTGGAAAGAAGATGGCTCCGCTCCGCTCCGGAAGAAAGAAGATTGAAGATGCTGCTTGATAGAAGACTTCATCCCGATGATGGACTTCCGACTTCAGCCCGATGATGGATTTCTTTAGCCGCCGCTTGGATCCAGACTTCAGCCCGAGGATGGACGTCACTCTTCAGCCCCCCGCTTGGGCTTGGATCAACACTTCCGAGGCTTGGATCAAGACTTCCGAGGACGGATCGGTGAACCTGGCATGGTGAAGATAAGGTAGGGAGATCTTCAGGGGCTTAGTGTTAGGTTTATTTAAGGGGGGTTTGGGTTAGATTAGGGGTGTGTGGGTGGTGGGTTGTAATGTTGGGGGGGTATTGTATGTGTTTTTTTTACAGGCAAAAGAGCTGAATTCTTTGGGGCATGCCCCGCAAAGGGCACTGTTCAGGGCTGGTAAGGTAAAAGAGCTTTGAAATTTTTTTAATTTAGAATAGGGTAGGGCATTTTTTTATTTTGGGGGGCTTTGTTATTTTATTAGGGGGCTTGGAGTAGGTGTAATTAGTTTAAAATTGTTGTAATATTTTTCTTATGTTTGTAAATATTTTTTTATTTTTTGTAACTTAGTTCTTTTTTATTTTTTATACTTTAGTTAGTTTATTTCATTGTATTTATTTGTGTTAGGTTTAATTGTAGATAATTGTAGGTATTTTATTTAATTAATTTATTGATAGTGTAGTGTTAGGTTTAATTGTAACTTAGGTTAGGATTTATTTTACAGGTAATTTTGTAATTATTTTAACTATTTTAGCTATTAAATAGTTCTTAACTATTTAATAGCTATTGTACCTGGTTAAAATAAATACAAAGTTACCTGTAAAATAAATATAAATCCTAAAATAATTATAATATAATTATAATTTATATTGTAGCTATATTAGGGTTTATTTTACAGGTAAGTATTTAGCTTTAAATAGGAATAATTTATTTAATAAGAGTTAATTTACTTAGTTAGATTTAAATTATATTTAACTTAGGGGGTGTTAGGGTTAGGGTAAGAATTAGCTTTAGGGGTTAAAAAATTTATTAGAGTAGCGGTGAGCTCCGATCGGCAGATTAGGGGTTAATACTTGAAGTTAGGTGTCGGCGATGTTAGGGAGGGAAGATTAGGGGTTAATACTATTTATTATAGGGTTATTGAGGCGGGAGTGAGGCGGATTAGGGGTTAATAACTTTATTATAATAGCGGTGCGGTCCGCTCGGCAGATTAGGGGTTAATAAGTGTAGGCAGGTGGAGGCGACGTTGAGGGGGGCAGATTAGGGGTTAATAAATATAATATAGGGGTCGGCGGTGTTAGGGGCAGCAGATTAGGGGTACATAGGGATAATGTAGGTGGCAGCGGTGTACGGAGCGGCAGATTAGGGGTTAATAATAATATGCAGGCGTCAGCGATAGCGGGGGCGGCAGATTAGGGGTTAATAAGTGTAAGGTTAGGGGTGTTTAGACTCGGGGTACATGTTAGAGTGTTAGGTGCAGACTTAGGAGGTGTTTCCGCATAGCAAACAATGGGGCTGCGTTAGGAGCTGAACGCTGCTTTTTTGCAGGTGTTAGGTTTTTTTTTCAGCTCAAACAGCCCCATTGTTTTCTATGGGGGAATCGTGCACGAGCACGTTTTTTAAGCTGGCCGCGTCCGTAAGCAACGCTGGTATCTAGAATTGCAGTGGCGGTAAATTATGCTCTACGCTCCCTTTTTGGAGCCTAACGCAGCCATTCTGTGAACTCTAAATACCAGCGGTATTTAAAAGGTGCGGGAGAAAAAAAGCATGCGTAGCTAACGCACCCCTTTGGCCGCAGAACTCTAAATCTAGCCGTAAGTCTGCACCTAACACCCTAACATGTACCCCGAGTCTCTAAACACCCCTAATCTAACACTTATTAACCCCTAATCTGCCGCCCCCGCTATCGCTGACACCTGCATTATCTTATTAACCCCTAATCTGCCGACCGGATATCGCCGCCACTATAATAAATGTATTAACCCCTAAACCGCCGCACTCTCGCCTCGCAAACACTGTAATAAATTTCATTAACCCCTAATCTGCCCCCCCAACGTCGCCGCAATCTAACTACAAGTATTAAACCCTAATCTGCCGACCGGACATCGCCGCCACCTACATTATAGCTATAAACCCCTAATCTGCTGTCCCTAACATCGCCGACCCCTACATTATAGTTATTAACCCCTAATCTGCCCCCCCAACGTCGCCGCAATCCTAACTACAAGTATTAACCCCTAATCTGCCGACCGGACATCGTCGCCACCTACATTATAGCTATTAACCCCTAATCTGCTGCCCCTAACATCGCCGACCCCTACATTATAGTTATTAACCCCTAATCTGCCCCCCCCAACGTCGCCGCAATCCTAACTACAAGTATTAACCCCTAATCTGCCGACCGGACATCGCCGCCACCTACATTATAGCTATTAACCCCTAATCTACTGTCCCTAACATCGCCGACCCCTACATTATAGTTATTAACCCCTAATCTGCCCCCCCCACGTCGACGCAATCTAACTACAAGTATTAACCCCTAATCTGCCGACCGGACATCGCCGCCACTATAATAAATGTATTAACCCCTAAACCGCCACACTCCCGCCTCGCAAACACTATAATAAATTTTATTAACCCCTAATCTGCCCTCCCTAACATCGCCGCCACCTACCTACAATTATTAACCCCTAATCTCCCGCCCCCAACGTCGCCGCTACTATAATAAGGTTATTAACCCCTAAACCTAAGTCTAACCCTAACACCCCCTAATTTATATATAATTTAAATAATATATTAAATATATAATTAAATAAATGAATCCTATTTAAAACTAAATACTTACCTTTAAAATAAACCCTAAGCTAGCTACAATATAACTAATAATTACATTGTAGCTATTTTAGGATTTATTTTTATTTTACAGGTAAGATTGTATTTATTTTAACTAGGTACAATAGTTATTAAATAGTTAATAACTATTTAATAACTACCTAGCTAAAATAAATACAAATTTACCTGTAAAATAAATCCTAACCTGTTACAATTAAACCTAACACTACACTATCATTAAATTAATTAAATAAATGAATCCTATTTAAAACTAAATACTTACCTGTAAAATAAACCCTAATATAGCTACAATATAACTATAAAAGGGCCTTTTGCGGGGCATGCCCCAAAGAAAACAGCTCTTTTGCCTGTAAAAAAAAACCACAATACCACCCCCCAACATTACAACCCACCACCCACATACCCCTACTCTAACCCAAACCCCCCTTAAATAAACCTAACAATACCCCCCTGAAGATCTCCCTACCTTGAGTCGTGTTCACCCAGCCGGGCCGAAGTCTTCATCCGATGGGGCAGAAGAGGACATCCAGACCGGCAGAAGTCTTCATCCAAGCGGGCAAGAAGAGGTCTTCCATCCATCAGAAAAGTACCAAAAAACAAACAAGCACTAAATTACCAAAAATAATAAAATATTACAAGAATTTTAAACTAATTACACCTAATCTAAGCCACCTACTAGCTATTAATATAGCTACAATATAACTAATAATTACATTGTAGCTATTTTAGGATTTATATTTATTTTACAGGCAACTTTGCATTTATTTTAAATAGGTACAATAGTTATTAAATAGTTAATAACTATTTAATAACTACCTAGCTAAAATAAATACAAATTTACCTGTAAAATAAATCTTAACCTAAGTTACAATTACACCTAACACTACACTAATCAGATTGACCTCGCATTCTATTGGCTGTTCCGATCAGCCAATAGAATGCGAGGTCAATCTGATTGGCTGATTGGATCAGCCAATCGGATTGAACTTGAATCTGATTGGCTGATTGAATCAGCCAATCAGATTTTCCTACCTTAATTCCGATTGGCTGATAGAATCCTATCAGCCAATCGGAATTCAAGGGACGCCATCTTGGATGACGTCACTTAAAGGTACAGTCATTTAGTCGTCGGATCAAGAAAGAAGAGGATGCTCCGCGTCGGATGTCTTCAGGATGCTGCCGCTCCGCTCCGGATGGATGAACATAGAAGATGTTGCCTGGATCAAGACTTCTGATGGATGGAAGACCTCTTCTTGCCCCGCTTGGATGAAGACTTCTGCCGGTCTGGATGTCCTCTTCTGCCCCATCGGATGAAGACTTCGGCCCGGCTGGGTGAACACGACTCAAGGTAGGGAGATCTTCAAGGGGGTAGTGTTAGGTTTATTTAAGGGGGGATTGGGTTAGAGTAGGGGTATGTGGGTGTTGGGTTGTAATGTGGGGGGGGATTGTGTTTTTTTTTACAGGCAAAAGAGCTGTTTTCTTTGGGGCATGCCCCGCAAAAGGCCCTTTTAAGGGCTGGTAAGGTAATAGAGCTGTTAACTTTTGTGATTTAGTATAGGGTAGGTTATTTTTTTTATTTTGGGGGGCTTTGTTATTTTATTAGGGGGCTTAGATTAGGTGTAATTAGTTTAACATTCTTGTAATATATTTTTATTTTTTATAATTTAGTGGGGGTTTTTTTGTACTTTAGTTTAGTTTATTTAATTGTATTTAATTGTAGGTACTTGTAGTTAATTTATTTAATGATAGTGTAGTGGTAGGTTTAATTGTAACTTAGGTTAGGATTTATTTTACAGGTAATTTTGTAATTATTTTAACTAGGTAGCTATTAAACAGTAAATAACTATTTAATAGCTATTTTACCTAGTTAAAATAAATACAAAGTTGCCAGTAAAATAAATATAAAACCTAAAATAGCTACAATGTAACTATTAGTTATATTGTAGCTATATTAGGGTTTATTTTAAGGTAAGTATTTAGTTTTAAATAGGATTAATTTATTTAATTAATTTAATGATAGTGTAGTGTTAGGTGTAATTGTAACTTAGATTAGGATTTATTTTACAGGAAAATTTGTATTTTTTTTAGCTAGGTAGTTATTAAATAGTTATTAACTATTTAATAACTATTGTACCTAGTTAAAATAAATACAAAGTTGCCTGTAAAATAAATATAAATCCTAAAATAGCTACAATGTAACTATTAGTTAGATTGTAGCTATATTAGTAGCTAGTAGGGGGCTTAGATTAGGTGTAATTAGTTTAAAATTATTGTAATATTTTATTATTTTTGGTAATTTTGTGTTTGTTTTTTTGTGGTACTTTTCTGATGGATGGAAGACCTCTTCTTGCCCGCTTGGATGAAGACTTCTGCTGGTCTGGATGTCCTCTTCTGCCCCATCGGATGAAGACTTCGGCCCGGCTGGGTGAACACGACTCAAGGTAGGGAGATCTTCAGGGGGGTATTGTTAGGTTTATTTAAGGGGGGTTTGGGTTAGAGTAGGGGTATGTGGGTGGTGGGTTGTAATGTGGGGGTGGTATTGTGTTTTATTTTACAGGCAAAAGAGCTGTTTTCTTTGGGGCATGCCCCACAAAAGGCCCTTTTAAGGGCTGGTAAGGTCATAGAGCTGTTAACTTTTGTAATTTAGTATAGGGTAGGGCATTTTTTTATTTTGGGGGGCTTTGTTATTTTATTAGGGGGCTTAGATTAGCTGTAATTAGTTTAAAATTGCCAGTCTGGATGTCCTCTTCTGCCCCATCGGATGAAGACTTCGGCCCGGCTGGGTGAACACGACTCAAGGTAGGGAGATCTTCAGGGGGGTAGTGTTAGGTTTATTTAAGGGGGGTTTGGGTTAGAGTAGGGGTATGTGGGTGGTGGGTTGTAATGTTGGGGGGTGGTATTGTGTTTTTTTTTTTACAGGCATAAGAGCTGTTTTCTTTGGGACATGCCCCGCAAAAGGCCCTTTTAAGGGCTGGTCATAAGGTCATAGAGCTGTTAACTTTTGTAATTTAGTATAGGGTAGGGCATTTTTTTATTTTGGGGGCTTTGTTATTTTATTAGGGGGCTTAGATTAGGTGTAATTAGTTTAAAATTCTTGTAATATTTTTTTATTTTTTGTAACTTAGTGTTTTTTTTTGTAATTTAGTGTTTTTTTTTGTACTTTAGTTTAGTTTATTTAATTGTAGATAATTGTAGGTACTTGTAGTTAATTTATTTAATTATAGTGTAGTGTTAGGTTTAATTGTAACTTAGGTTAGGATTTATTTTACAGGTAATTTTGTAATTATTTTAACTAGGTAGCTATTAAATAGTTCTTAACTATTTAATAGCTATTGTACCTAGTTAAAATAAATACAAAGTTGCCTGTAAAATAAATATAAATCCTAAAATAGCTACAAATTAACTATTAGTTATATTGTAGCTATATTAGGGTTTATTTTACAGGTAAGCATTTAGTTTTAAATAGGATTCATTTATTTAATTAATTTAATGATAGTGTAGTGTTAGGTGTAATTGTAACTTAGGTTAGGATTTATTTTACAGGTAAATTTGTATTAATTTTAGCTAGGTAGTTATTAAATAGTTATTAACTATTTAATAACTATTGTACCTAGTTAAAATAAATACAAACTTGCCTGTAAAATAAAAATAAACCCTAAGATAGCTACAATGTAACTATTAGTTATATTGTAGCTAGCTTAGAGTTTATTTTACAGGTAAGTATTTAGTTTTAAATAGGATTCATTTATTTAATTATAGTAAATTTATTTCATTTTATTTAAATTAAATATAAGTTAGGGGGTGTTAGGGTTAGGGTTAGACTTAGGTTTAGGGGTTATTAACCTTATTATAGTAGCGGCGACATTGGGGGAGGGAGATTAGGGGTTAATACTTGTAGTTAGGTTGCGGCGACGTTGGGGGGGGCAGATTAGGGGTTAATAACTATAATGTAGGGGTCTGCGATGTCAGGGACAGCAGATTAGGGGTTAATAGCTATAATGTAGGTGGCGGCGATGTCCGGTCGGCAGATTAGGGGTTAATACTTGTAGTTAGATTGCGGCGACGTTGGGGGGGGGGCAGATTAGGGGTTAATAACTATAATGTAGGGGTCGGCGATGTTAGGGACAGCAGATTAGGGGTTAATAGCTATAATGTAGGTGGCGGCGATGTCCGGTCGTCAGATTAGGGGTTAATACTTGTAGTTAAGATTGCGGCGACGTTGGGGGGGCAGATTAGGGGTTAATAACTATAATGTAGGGGTCGGCGATGTTAGGGACAGCAGATTAGGGGTTAATAGCTATAATGTAGGTGGCGGCGATGTCCGGTCGGCAGATTAGGGGTTAATACTTGTAGTTAGATTGCGGCGACGTTGGGGGGGGGCAGATTAGGGGTTAATAACTATAATGTAGGGGTCGGCGATGTTAGGGAAAGCAGATTAGGGGTTAATAGCTATAATGTAGGTGGCGGCGGTGTCCGGTCAGCAGATTAGGGGTTAAATAATTTTATTATAGGGTTTGCGATGTGGGGGGGCCTCGGTTTAGTGGTTCATAGGTAGTTTACGGGTGTTAGTGTACTTTGTAGCACTCAGTAGTTAAGAGCTTTATATTCCGGTGTTAGCCCATAAAGCTCTTAACTACTGACTTTATTCGGTAGATTCGGATGGCCGTGTATTACAATAGTATTATTTACACCTAATATACAGTACATAATAGTACTAGTCTAATACATACCGAATTTCCGAATTTCGGAACCGAATCGAACCGAATAGAACCGAATTCAACCGAATTTATTCGAATCCGATTAAATCCGAAACGAATTCATTCAAATTTTGCCGAATTCGAATCGATCCGAACCGAAATTCGAAAAGTCCGAATCGATCCGAACCGAAAACGAACCGAATTTTTTAGCCATGCACATGTCTACCTATAAGAATATGATTGTATCATATAAATATAAGTTTATAAATGGCTACCGGCTTCTATAAACGCCTCAAAAGTGCACTGTGATCTTAGGCCCGGCCTAAGATCACAGTGCACTTTTGAGGCGTCGATAGAAGCCGGTAGCCATTTATAGACATATTTATATGATACAATCATATTCTTATCATGGTCTGTTGTTTAAGAAAATGAGTAACTCATGATATTTAGGTAAAATTAATAGGCTTAAAGACAAGTCCGAAAAGTCTCTAATTAGTTTCCAATTCCAAATAAGAGGTTAAAACAAGGAGCTCCTTGCAGATGCGTGATGCGACCTCACAGTTCAGCAGCTAACTCCGGCCACAGCATGCAACATTACATAACAATTCATTATTTTATTTATTATTTTTAAAGCATATGATCATATCAATATTTTTTGAGGCGGCACAGCATTCCATTTGGGTGGGCATTGCCCCCCAATGCCCCCCCTTGAAGCCAACCCTGCTTAGGTGTAATGTTTTTATTTTATGCATAACATAGACTTGAATCCTCATTTATTAAAAAAATAAATATTTATTAATATTGGGACAGAAGAACTTCTTACACAGTTTACAAAAAAAGAAATGTAATTTAAATGTACTTTATGTTGCTTGGTAATTATGTATCACACAATTGTGATATAGGTGTTGGTGTATGATTGTAATGTAATCTTTGCTTATCTCCATATTTTATTTTCTTTCTTTCCAGCCACCTAGGGATCCTTACTTTTGTTTAACAAACTATAGCTCTACCTTTGCAGAAATTCGTCCATCCAAATTTTTGATAAAAAAAAGTATTTCTTCTTGTGTTATAAAATCATACAAAGTAATTAAAATAAACATGTTTGTTTAACTGATTTTATGTCATGGATATATTTAAAAATTCAACATATTAAAGTTTTTGGAGATTTTTGTTCTTATTTTTTCACCCATTTTTTTATGTAGAGTCTGTCACTAACGGAGGGATTGGCTGGGGGCTATTCTATTCACTTTTATGCCAAAAATAATGCACAATACAAAAAATTATTCATTACTATGTATTGGCTAGATTATGAGTTGTGCGTTAGGTTTAACGCTGCTTTTTAACGAGTCTTGCAGGTACAGGCTCACCGCTCACTTTTTTGGCCAGACTTGGAAATACCGCAAATCCACTTACGTAAATTGCGTATCCTCTTTTTTCAATGGGACTTGCATAGCGCCGGTATTATGAGTCTGCCAAAAAGTGAGCGGAAGACCCTCTCCTGTCAAGACTGGTACCGCATTTTAAAGTCAGTAGTTAAGAGTTTTACACTACAACGCCGTAGCATGAAACTCTTAACTAAAGTGCTAAAAAGTACACTAACACCCATAAACTACAAATTAACCCCTAAACCGAGGCCCTCCCGCATCGCAAACACTAAAATACATTTTTTAACCCCTAATCTGCCAAACCGGACATCGCCGCCACTATACTAAACATATTCAGGCTAAGACTGAATGACGGTTCCTTTAAATGACATCATCCCAGATGGCGTCCCTTCAATTCCGATTGGCTGATAGAATTCTATCAGCCAATCGGAATTAAGGTAAAAAAATCCTATTGACTGATGCAATCAACCAATAGGATTGAGCTCACATTCTATTGGCTGATTGCATCAGCCAATAGGATTTTTTCTACCTTAATTCTGATTGGCTG
Organism: Bombina bombina; assembly: GCF_027579735.1. Taxonomy (NCBI): domain Eukaryota; kingdom Metazoa; phylum Chordata; class Amphibia; order Anura; family Bombinatoridae; genus Bombina; species Bombina bombina. The sequence continues at coordinate 706,713,348 of NC_069501.1, read as the reverse complement.
ATAGAATTCAATCAGCCAATCGGAATTGAAGGGAAACCATCTTGCATGACGTCATTTAAAAGAACCTTCATTCAGTCTTAGCCGTCGGATGAAGAGGATGCTCCTCGTCGGATGTCTTGAAGATGGACCCGCTCCGCGCCGGATGGATGAAGATAGAAGATGCCATCTGGATGAAGACTTCTGCCCGTCTGGAGGATCACTTCGCCCGGCTTGGATGAAGACTTCTCCCGGCTTCGTTGAGGACTTTGGTCCAGTTGGATGAAGACTTCTCCTGGTAAGGTGATCTTCAAGGGGTTAGTGTTAGGTTTTTTTAAGGTGGTATTGGGTGGGTTTTAGAGTAGGATTGGTTGTGTGGGTGGTGGGTTTTAATATTGGGGGGGATTTGTAAATTTTTTTACAGGTAAAAGAGCTGATTACTTTGGGGCAATGCCCCGCAAAAGGCCCTTTTAAGGGCTATTTGTAATTTAGTGTAGGGTAGGGCTTTTTATTTTGGGGGGGTTTTTATTTTGTTAGGGGGATTAGATTAGGTGTGATTAGTTTAAAAATCTTGTAATTTGTTTATTATTTTCTGTAATTTAGTGTTTGATTTTTTTGTACTTTAGATAATTTTATTTAATTGTATTTAATTGTATTTAATTTAGGGAAATAATTTAATTATAGTGTAGTGTTAGGTGTAATTGTAACTTAGGTTAGGTTTTATTTTACAGGTAACGTTGTATTTATTTTAGCTAGGTAGTTATTAAATAGTTAATAACTATTTAATAACTATTCTACCTAGTTAAAATAAATACAAACTTGCCTGTAAAATAAAAATAAATCCTAAGCTAGCTACAATGTAACTATTAGTTATATTGTAGCTAGCTTAGGGTTTATTTTATAGGTAGGTATTTAGTTTTAAATAGGAATAATGTAGTTAATGATAGGAATTTTTATTTAGATTTCTTTTAATTCTATTTAAGTTAGGGGATGTTAGGTTTATACTTAGGTTTAGGGGTTAATACATGTAGTATAGTGGCGGCGATGTTGGGGGCGGCAGATTAGGGGTTAATAAATGTATGTAGGTGTCGGCGATGTTAGGGCCGGCAGATTAGGGGTTAATAATATTTAACTAATGTTTGCGAGGCAGGAGTGCGGCGGTTTAGGGGTTAATATGTTTATTATAGTGGCAGCGACGTTGGGGGCGGCATATTAGGGGTTAATAAGTGTAGGTAGGTTGCGGCGACATTGGGGGCGGCAGAGTAGGGGTTAATAAATATAATGTAGGGTTCGGCGATGTTGGGGGCAGCAGATTAGGGGTTCATAAGTATAATGTAGGTGGCGGCGGTATACGGAGCGGCAGATTAGGGGTTAATAATTATAATGTAGGTGTCGGCGATGTCGGGGGCAGCAGATTAGGGGTTAATAAGTGTAAAGTTAGGGTTGTTTAGACTCGGGGTTCGTGTTAGGACGTTAGGTGTAGACATAAAATGTATTTCCTCATAGGAATCAATGGGGCTGCGTTAAGGAGTTTTACGCTGCTTTTTTGCAGGTGTTAGACTTTTTTTCAGCCAGCTCTCCCCGTTGATTCCTATGGGGAAATCGTGCATGAGCACGTTACACCAGCTCACCGCTAACGTAAGCAGCGCTGATATTGGAGTGCGGTAATGAGCAAAATTTTGCTCAACGCTCACTTCTTGTCTGGTTTGTAAAAACTCGTAATACCAGCGCTGTTTGTAAGTGAGCGGTGAACATAAACTGCTCGTTAGCACCACACAGTCTCTAACACAAAACTCGTAGTCTAGCCGTATGAATTTAATTTTGAATGAATATGATACTCAAATTTACATAATTTGGTAAAATTACACATACCTAATTACCTAATGAGAAGTGTGGAGCTGCTTTATTAGTGACAAATTACTGATGTCGGTTTCCTGTGGACCACACACAAAAAAAACATTGAAAGGCTGGATGTGGCCCTTAGGCCATAGCTTGGGCAGATATTTCTTGGACTATGACCCCCATTTTTCAAGCTGTGAGTAGATAAGGTTCCCAGCCGCCATGGAACCTGTTTGCCCACAATCAGGGTCAGGAATGTGGTTCCAGCACCCCACAATTATCATTGAGCAATAAAAACTTCTGTGAACCCTCCAATTGGTTATGTGAGAGCAGGGCACTGCAGCTTTACACATGGGGGCCTATGTCTCTTATTACACAGATTAATTGCCATCTGGGCCTTCTGATTTAACCATTTATTTCAGACTTTGAAAAGAGAAGAAATAGTGTTAGTTTGTGCCAGCAATTAACAATAAAATCTGTGTTTAACTTACATTTTATGGACATCTGCTCTCATTTTCTGTGTTATATAATAGGAATGAAATTCTGATCTCACTAAAACTGTGAATATACTGAATAAACTTGGATTATAAATTTAAAGTATATGTCACACAAAGGATTCATACAGGACTGTAAAACAATAAGACCACATGAATATGTATGTGTATATATATATATATATATATATATATATATATATATATATATAAAAAACACAGAGAAAGTCTGGGTGCAAGGCCCATAGGGAAAATTACAAAATAGAGAAAGTCCAGCCCTCACTTGCAAGCTCTCAGCTAAGATTAAAAGCAAAACTGGAAGAGTTAGTTATCGCATCTGGCCAAATGGGACAAGCCCAGGTACCACGTCAAGGTCTCTCCCAAAACCTGAGTCCCTAATACAGCCAAACAATCACAAGCTCTCAATCAAACAAACTGGGAACAAGTAAAGTGTTCACAGACTTATGTAATCACCCTAGACATATACAAAACACGGTAGGGTGCTGCACTCTCAGACTGGACTGGGTACACATCCAATGACCCTGCAACATGTACAGCCCTGGGTGCTCAATAGCACTCTCCTCTCAAGAAGCTGTGCTGTCTCCAGAGTCACAGGCAGTTAACCCCAGACAAGTCTGGGTACAAGGCCCATAGGGAAAATTACAAAATAAATTAATACAACACACAGCTGAGAGCTTCAAGCGAGTGCTGGACTTTCTCTAAGATTAAAAGCAAAACTAGAAGACTTAATTATCGTATCTGAAATGGGACAAGCACAGGTACCACGTCAAGGTCTCTCCCTAAACCTGGGTCCCTAATACAACCATACAAATGCATGCTCTCAATCAAACAAACTGGGAACAAGTCAAGGATTCAAAGACTTATGTAATCACCCTAGACATATACAAAACACGGAAGGGGACTGCTCTCTTGCTCTCTGAGACTGGACTGGGTACACATCCCATGATCGTGCAACATGCTCAGCCCTGGGTGCTTAATAACACTCTCCTCTCAGGAAGCTGTGCTGTCTCCAGAGTCACAGGACAGAGGGATAGGGAAGGGATAGGGACATCGGGATAGGGACAGAAGGATAGGGACAGAGTGATAGGGACAGAGGGATAGGGACAGGGATAGAGGGACAGGGGCAGTGGGATAGGTACAGAGGAATTTGGACAGAGGAATAGGAATAGGGACAGGGATAGATGGATAGGGACATAGGGATAGAGGGATAGATGAATAGAGTGATAGGGATGGATAGGCATATTTCTTTCATTAAACAGTTTGGCCCATGTACACAGGCTTTACCACTAATATATATATATATTTGCAAAAATATCTGTGCATTCCATAAACAGCCACAGCCAAAAAGGTGACATTGTGCACGCGTAACATACTGCACATGCCTATAGTTATTTCTCTCTTGCGTGTGTGTCTTTGTGTGGGAGTGTGTTGTGTGTGTAAGTGTCTTTGTGTATGAGAGTGTGTGTGTCTATGTGTTTATAAATGTGTTTGTGTGTGAAAGCATGAGTGTTTTTGTGTGTGTGTGAGAGAGTGTGATAGATAAAGAGTGTGAACATCTGCAAGTTTGTGTTTATGTGCTATTATACATAGTGTGTACTCTGCAAAATATTTTTTTTTGCTGTGCTGTGAGAGTGTTCAAATTTGGCTTGAACTAAATGTGGCAACCCTACTGCCAAAAAGATCCTGCTGATTCTGAATGTGGTAAGAATATGTTATTGTACATTTGTCTATTGAGGACACTTACATGTGGAGCGCTAACCCCACATGAAAATATTCACATTCCAATGTTCTTCACAGAAGAATATGTTCTATTTATTCAGAAATACATATTTCTATATATTTGATGTTTTTTTGGTACAATATATATGTATACCTATATATATATATATATATAAGTGTGTGTGTATATATATATATATATATATATATATATATATATACAGTATATATACATGAATATATATAGGTATAGATATATACAGATATATTTAGGAATATCTATTTAAAAATACTCAGAACATTTTCTGCTATGTACAGAACATTGGAATATGAGATATTTACAGTAAATACATAGTTAATCTTTTATTATAAATTAATATTGCATTATTACTTAAAGGGACAGTAAACATCAGAATTTTTGTTGCTTAAAAGGGTAGATACTCCCTTTATTACCCATTCCCCAGTTTTGCATAACCAACACCATTATAATAATACATGTTTTATCTCTCTACTTACCTTGTATCTATGCCTCTGAAAACTGCCCCCTTATTACAGTTCTTTTGACAGACTTGCATTTTTAGCCAATCAGTGCTCACTCCTAGGAGCTTCATGTGCCTGAGCTCAATGTTATCTATATGAAACACATGAACTAATGCCCTCTAGTGGTGAAAAACTGTCAAAATGCTTTAAAATTAGCGGCCGCCTTCAAGGTCTAAGAAATTAGCATATGAACCTCCTAGGTTTAGTTTTCAACTAAGAATAGCAAGAGAACAAAGCAAAATTGGTAATAAAAGTAAATTGGAAAGTTGTTTAAAATAACATGCCCTATTTAAATCATAGAGTATTTTTTTGAATTGACTGTCCCTTTAACTGCAAAGGGCTCCAATGCAATACAAAGCATATATATATATATATATATATATATATATATATATCAGGGACGTGCACTCATAAGAGGCAGGGGAGGCAGTGCCTACCCTGCCATATGTGGCCAAAGCTTAATTAAATTTTAATTAAAACAAAAAAAAAAGTTAAAAAAAAAATATTTCCCCCCCATGTAATGCTATGGAGAGGCTGGTACAGGAATGCTTCTCTCCATTGCAGTACATGGGTCAAAGGAAAAGCTGTGCTGCAGCGCCACCTGTGTTCTGTCAATATATTAGCAGCAAAAATTGGTACCAATAGGAGGCACCCCTCTTGATGCCTCCTAGCAAGTGAAGGATATATAGATTAGTCAGAAGGAGGATGCAGTGAGCAGGGTCATGTGACACAACTGGAAGCTGAGATAACCTAAGAACAGATGACACCAAGTAGAAGAGTAAAGTAGTATTCTGCATCTCTTGTGATTCACAAATTGTGTTCAGATATAGCTCATTAACAGGGGGGACAGTAAGTGAGCATAACCCAATACTGACAGGAAGTCAAAGGGTCAATTCAAATTTAAATCCATCATTTAAAACCCAGAGTTTGAAGTTAAGTGTGCAGTGTCCACATTATTTAAATTAAAGTTTTTGACATTGAATATTGCTAAGCCTCCCTTTTTCATGGTTATTTGATTTAATTAGGTACAAACTCCATATATGTTATGTCTGTTCAGTCAGAGGATGCAGTATCTATTTTTATTTTTCTCTGTGTCTCCATTTAATTAAAGACTGCTGTTAACTTGTAATTCACAAATCAATTGAAAGCTGTTGCATTGTGTTTTTAATATGTGCTGCTTTTATACAAGTTTATATTAATAAAAAGGAGATAAAAAATATATGTAATTATTGCAGTTAAATGTTTTTAGAAATAATGTAACTGGTTAAACACATAGTAAAAATGAGACATTTAAAATTAAACTTACATGATTGAGGTAGAGCATGCTATTTTAATAGACTTTTCTAGCATCAACTGTTACTGGCCCCATGTCAGCAAATCAAATAAGTTTTTGAAAGGAACATGAAAGTCATAATTACATTTCCATCATTCAGATAGAAATTGCACACAAAAAATAAATAAATAAACTTTCTATTTTACTTTTATTATGTACTTCATTCTTTTGGTATCCTTTGGTGTCCTTTGTTGAAGAGCATACCTAAGTGGGATGTGCACGTGCGTTTCTTGAACACCATACTGCAGCAGCAGCTGTGTTGGCAGTATTGATAACTTGTCCTTTGTATAAAACTTGTATGGTAAATTATTTCTATTTTTACAATACTGTAGTGAGTAGAGAAGAGATTGTGTATCATTCTAATTGCTTAGTAACTGGCACTGTGCCACAGAATTGTGTAAGTGTGTATGTGAGCAGAGTGTGTGTGGGTGTCAGTGAACAGAGTATGTGTGCTTTATTTTCCAGGTAATCAATATATTTCCGATGAGCTGGTGCTTTAGTGCAGTGTTTCTCAACAATAGTCCTCAAGTACCCCCAACAGGCCAGGTTTTCATTATAGCTGAATCAGTGCACAGGTGAAGTAATCAGCTGATCAGTAACTCAGTGGTTACTAACTTGCTCTCACCCATCACCTGATTATGTCACCTGTGCACTGGTCCAGCTATCATTTAAACCTGCCCTGTTGGGGGCACTTGCGGCCCTCTGTACATGTGTTTCTCCGTCGTATCATATCTAGTGCCTCACCAGCGTCTGACCTCACTGCACGTCACTGATATATATATATATATATATATACTGTATATATATATATATATATATATATATATATATATATATATATATATATATAGTATATATGTCTATTTATGTGTACATATGTATTTATGTGTTTATATGTGTATATATGTCTATACATATGTATATACATAAATACACATATAAATAAATATGTACATATATATCTATTCATACATATACATCTTTTTTCTCTAACACATGAGATCTCATATATTTGAGCCCTTATAACTTTTGTGTGCAATATTTTATTTTAATAATTTTTTATTATGAGTGTAAGTGTACTTTGTAATGTATTTTTGATATGTTTTGTGCACATTTTTTGTTTCACAAAACAAGTTAACCAGAGCTCTGAGGACGCAGTAATCATTATAGCGTAAACATTGTACTGTTTTGTTTCCCCTTGAAGGGACAGTAAAGTAAAACATTTTCTTTCATGATGATCTAAATGTCTTCATTCTCTTGTTATCCTTTGTTGAAAAACATACATAGGTATGGAGCAGCAATGCGTTGCTGGGAACTAGCTGCTGATTGGTTGCTGCACATATATGCCTGTTGCCTTTGGCTCACCCAATGTATGGCTGCTCATTCAACAAAGGCTATGGAGAGGATGAAGCAACTTTGACAACAGAAGTAAATTGGCAAGTGGTTTAAAATGTTATGCTTTATCTGAATCATGAAAGAAAAATAATTGTGTTTCATGTCACTTTAATATGTTCCTAATGACTTGTTATACCAGCTGCAGAGAAATGTAGAGACAATAGTATATTGTGCCTTATTTTACATTTAAAATAGCTGTCTTTCCTCATTTAAAACTTCTTAAAGAAGTGCCCATTTAAATGGACTTAGGCTGCAGGAAGAGCAGACCTGCTCATATTATCTCTATATATACACAAAGGTCATAAGTTGAATATTGAAATATTAATTATGGGTTAGAAGTTAAATGAGTAAAGCCAACTATTTTAGATACAAAATCTCTCACTTATCCGCCTGCCAATGGAATATTGATTTCTGCTGCTGTCTCTTGTTTAGATTAGATTTCTTTGATTAGAAAAGTTATTATTTTTTCAGCGACATACACACATATCTATGTGGGCCCATGCACCAGTATTCAAGTTCAGAGAGCTGGCGCTGGTGTGTATCGTGTCTATGAAGACTTAGGGCTAGATTACAAGTGGAGTGCAAATGGGTAAATTTGCCCATTTGCGGGCAGGCTATAAATAACCAGCCATTATAAGTGGCTGGTTAATTCTACCACAAGTTTATCAAATTAAACAGAGATCAGATCTTGGGTAATTTTATAAATATGCCCCAAATTTCCCCTAAATACAGTGGTGTGTATTTTATTAAAAAATAAAAATTGTAGTATTTTTGTTTTTTAATAAAATAACTGGACTAGGTAGTATTTTGGGGTAAAGTTGGCGAGTATGGGCTGTTAGAAAAAAAACGGCACTGAAAAGTGCCTTTACATTGCGGTCTATGGGAACTGTGTGTTCCCAGTAAATATATATGTATATGCTTACATACAGGGAGTGCAGAATTATTAGGCAAGTTGTATTTTTGAGGATTAATTTTATTATTGAACAACAACCATGTTCTCAATGAACCCAACAAACTCATTAATATCAAAGCTGAATAGTTTTGGAAGTAGTTTTTAGTTTGTTTTTTAGTTATAGCTATTTTCGGGGGATATCTGTGTGTGCAGGTGACTATTACTGTGCATAATTATTAGGCAACTTAACAAAAAACAAATATATACCCATTTCAATTATTTATTTTTACCAGTGAAACCAATATAACATCTCAACATTCACAAATATACATTTCTGACATTCAAAAACAAAACAAAAACACATCAGTGACCAATATAGCCACCTTTCTTTGCAAGGACACTCAAAAGCCTGCCATCCATGGATTCTGTCAGTGTTTTGATCTGTTCACCATCAACATTGCGTGCAGCAGCAACCACAGCCTCCCAGACACTGTTCAGAGAGGTGTACTGTTTTCCCTCTTGTAAATCTCACTCTCATTTCATCAGTCCATAAAACCTTAGAAAAATCAGTCTTGAGATATTTCTTGGCCCAATCTTGACGTTTCAGCTTGTGTGTCTTGTTCAGTGGTGGTCGTCTTTCAGCCTTTCTTACCTTGGCCATGTCTCTGAGTATTGCACACCTTGTGCTTTTGGGCACTCCAGTGATGTTGCAGCTCTGAAATATGGCCAAACTGGTGGCAAGTGGCATCTTGGCAGCTGCACGCTTGACTGTTCTCAGTTCATGGGCAGTTATTTTGCGCCTTGGTTTTTCCACACGCTTCTTGCGACCCTGTTGACTATTTTGAATGAAACGCTTGATTGTTCGATGATCACGCTTCAGAAGCTTTGCAATTTTAAGAGTGCTGCATCCCTCTGCAAGATATCTCACTATTTTTGACTTTTCTGAGCCTGTCAAGTCCTTCTTTTGACCCATTTTGCCAAAGGAAATGAAGTTGCCTTATAATTATGCACACCTGATATAGGGTGTTGATGTCATTAGACCACACCCCTTCTCATTAAAGAGATGCACATCACCTAATATGCTTAATTGGTAGTAGGCTTTCGAGCCTATACAGCTTGGAGTAAGACAACATGCATAAAGAGGATGATGTGGTCAAAATACTCATTTGCCTAATAATTCTGCACTCCCTGTACATATATATTTGTGTGTTAATATGTGTATATACACATACTAACACACAAATATATATGTTTATAATCATACTAGGCGATAAGCCTGTCCAGAGAGCAGTTTATGATTAAAAAATACAAACCCCCAAGCTAAAGGTACAAAAAATAAAAAAAATAAAAATTCAGAAAAAAATAAACAAAGCTATGCAAAATAACAAAATTAAATCTACACTAATACCCCTAAAAAAATAAAAAATCCCCCCAAAATAAAAACACCCCCTAATCTAAACTAAGCTACCAATTGCCCTTAAAATGGCCTTTTGTAGGGCATTGCCCTAAGTTAAACAGCTCTGTTACTAAAAAAAAATACCAATTACCCCCTAACAGTTAAACCCCCCCACCCAACTAACCCACCCAAAATAAAAAACCTAACACTCACAAAACCTAAGCAATCCATTGCCCCTGAAGGGGCATTTGTATGGGCATTTTTTACTGCTCTTAAAAGGGCATTCAGCTTTTTTACAGCCCATTAAATCCCTAATCTTAAAAAAAAAAAAAATCCTAAAACTAAGCCCCAAATAGGTACTCACCGTTCCTGAAGTCCGGAGGTGAAGGTCTTCTTCCAGGCTGCTCCATCATCTTCTATCTTTATCCGCACATCCGCTCCACGCCACCTTTCGCTCCAGATGAAGCTAGAAGATGATGGAGCCGCCTGGAAGAAGACCTTCTCTACTGGACTTCAGGAACTGTGAGTACCTATTTGAGGCTCTATTTTTAGGATTTTTTTTATTTTAATTTTTTTTTATTTTTAAGTTTAGGGATTTAATGGGCTGTACAATAGCTGATTGCCCTTTTAAGGGCAGTAAAAGAGCTGAATGCACTTTTAAGGGCAATGCCCATACAAATACCCCTTTAGGGGCAATGGATAGTTTAGTTTTTTTAGTGTTAGTTTTTTTTATTTTGGGGGGTTTGATGGGTGGGGGGTTTACTGTTAGGGGGGACTTAGTATTTTTTAAATGTAAAAGAGCTGTTTAACTTAGGGCAATGCCCTACAAAAGGCCCTTTTAAGGGCTATTGGTAGCTTAGTTTAGATTAGGGGGTGTTTTTAGTTTGGGGGCTTTTTTCATTTTCACAGGGATTAGGTTTACATTTTTTTATTTTTGTAATTTTAGATTTTTCTTTTTGTAATTTAATGTTAGGTTTTATTTAAGTGTAACTTAGTATTGGGGTTAATTTAGGGGGTGTTAGGTTAGGGGGCTTAGTAATTAAATTAGTTATTTGCATTGTGTGGGGTTGGCGGTTTAGGAGTTAATAGGTTAATTAGGTTTATTGCGATGTGGGGGGGGTGGTGGTTTAGGAGTTAATAGGTTAATTAGGTTTATTGCGATGTGGGGGTTTGTCGGTTTAGGGGTTAATAGGTTAATTAGGTTTATTGCGAAGTGGGGGGTTGGCGGTTTAGGGGTTAATATTGTAATTATGTTATTTGTGGATTAGGGGTTAATTACTTTATTATTTTGCAATGTTGGCTGGTTTAGGTGTTTGTTAATACTTCGTGCGGGAGGTTAGGTTTTTCTTGTTATACTTCGTGCAGACGGTTAGGTTTTTTAAAATTTCTTGTGGGCGGTTACGTGTTTTTACGTTGTTTCATGCTGGCGGTTGCATGTTTTTTTTTTTGTTTTTTTTTTAAGGCTTCGTTTGCCTACGCTGCATCCAGGTGGATTCCGAAAATGGCAAGGTGGGGATTCTTTCACCACCCTGCCATTTTTGGAATTCACCGGTCAGCCAACATTCCTTTGAGGATGCGTGCACAACTGGCGACGGCGAGGGACGCGTTACAAACGCGATTATAGTATAGATACATATATATTTACAGTTTGCAAAATGGATCACTGGGATGTCGAACACATTCAAGGGAACACATTTTTACAGTAAAATACCCCTTTAAGCATGCTGCACATTTTATTTTATTATGACAAATAGAAAATGAGAAGTCAATATAGGAAGCATTTGTCACTAAATGCACCCCAGAGGTTCTCAACATGTGTATAGTTTTTCTATGTTTAAAGCAATTTCAGAAAACATAGGTTAAAAATAAACCTCCAAACAGCACAAAGATATTTTTTATGCTGACAAAATAAATGCTGTTCATTTATTGTTTGTTTTCCTGATAAACTCCTGTGAACCACAAATGTGTTTTTTTTAAATTAATTTTGTTTTGTGTTACAACAATATTCATCCCAGCCTTGTCTCAAAATAAAGAAAATCTTGAAGTATGGCTCCTTTCTTTCCATATGAAATTATTCTCATTGTAGTAACTAAAAGCATTATTTATATTAATATGACGTGATTTTAAATAGAATATATGCACATACATTATTTAAAAGAACCTATCAATGTTAACTAAGAAAAAAACTATCAACATTATCCTAAACACTGAGCAAATCTCTTACAAAAGAATATTTAACAGATACAGCATTCAAGGTAAGCAGTTTTATTCAAGACTGTCTGTATCTTTCTCTTCATCTTTGGCTGAAGTCAGATCATTGAAATCAATTAAATTGCTATTACCTATAGACATGAATGAATCACCATGCTTGAATAAAAGCAAGAGTTTGGTCCTGTAAATTAGTTCTTCATGGGAGCTGCTTTACATGACATTGACAGGCCAAGTTACCATGGAAATTGATATTCAACTAGACTTTATTAAAATTGAAAAAAATAACTCTCCACTGTGTCTTTCCACTGTTCATGTTGACCTGGTCATGCTTCATGTTTGCCTGTACTGAAAATAAAAAATGGTTCACTAAAATGTAGTAAATATGTATGGTTAAAGTGACATGAAACACCACATTTTTATTTTATGATTCAGACAGAGCATACAATTTAAATTTGCTTCTATTATCAAATGTGCTTCATTCTCTTGGTATTCTTTGTTGACGAAGCAGCAATGGATTAATGGGAGCTAGCTGAACACATCAGTTGAGCCAATCACAAGCGGCTTAACAGCTAGCTCCCAGTAGTGCACTTCTTCTGAGCCTACCTAGGTTTACATTTCAAAAAAGGATACCAAGAAAACAAAGCAATTAAGGTTTTTAGTAGATGCTGTAATTGTCTGTATTTTAGCCAGTTTGTGAAAGCACCATTTAGTAGATGCTCCATCTCTGCTATCAGTTTTAACCGTGAGCCATCTAAAAGTTTATATATAGGGATGGAAAGCCTAAGTCTCTCTCAGACAATCTGTTTATGTTTTTATACTCCATTCCACCTAGGAGTTAAGCGTTGGGGGATATAGGGGAGAGTGGGTATCTAGGTGTTGATATGTGTGGGTTATTCTTTATGAGTTTATCCCAAACCGCAAATACGCTTGCATATAGGGGGGATTTGATGGCTACCTCTGGTCTGGCATGTTTGGGGATCCAGCACAGAGTCCCTACCCTGGGGGTTTTGAGTATATGCGAGTCTAGTATCGTCCAGGCTTTATTTTGGATATTCCTATGCCAGTCTATTATCCTCTGTAAGCTAATAGCTTTATTGTAAGTTTCTATATTTGGGCGGCCTAGTCCTCCACTATTTGGAGATCTGTACATGGTATTTTTATTGATACGCGGCTTAACTACGCCCCATACAAAGGTACTGAAAGATTTTTGTATTGCATTAATTAAAGTGTGGGGAATCATTATCGGCACTGCTTGCATTATATAAAACAGTTGCGGTAGGGTAGTCATTTTCAGTATTTGTATTCGCCCCCACCACGAGAAAGGGTGGTTTGACCATGAGGATAAGTCCTGTTGTATTCTGTTTATGGTTTTAGTGTAATTAATTTCATATAAGTTTGAGGCATTTGGGGTTAGGTATACACCCAGGTATTTAAGTGGATTAGGTTGTGTTTTATAGGGGCATTTATTTGTCGATTGAGTTAGTTCCTGTTTGGATAGGTTAATATTGAGGATTTCAGATTTAGAATTATTGATAGAGAAATGGGAAAGTTTACTGAATTAATTGAATTCTTTAATTAGTGCAGGAAGAGATATGCTTGGTGATAACATAGACACCAAGAGGTCATTTGCATATAGAGACACCCTGAAATCATTGTCGTTTCGGGGTATACCCTTTATTGTTGTGTTTTGCCGTATGCGTGCTGCTAATGTTTCCATGCTGAGTACAAAGAGGAGGGGTGAAAGGGGGCAACCCTGTCTGGTCCCATTGTGTATTTCAAATTTACTGGATAGAATGCCGTTAACTTGGACCTTGGCCGTGGGGAATTTGTATAGGTTTTGTATTCTTTTTATGATGAGTTCTCCTAATCCAAATTTTTTAAGGGAGCAAAAAAGGAAGTCCCAGTGTAACCGATCAAATGCTTTTTCAGCATTGGTTGATAACAAATCGGATTGTATATTTTGTGATTTGGCATAGTTGATAAGTTGTAGGGCTCGTATGGTGTTATCCCTGGCTTCTCGTCCCAGGACAAACCCTACTTGGTCCATGTGGACCAAGGAGGGGAGCACTTTATTAATTCGAGTGGCCAGGATTTTAGCGTACATTTTTAGGTCCGAATTGAGAAGGGATATTGGACGGAAATCATCAGGGATGTCATGGGGTTTGCCTGGTTTTGGTATAATGGATATGTGAGCTTCCTTAGTTTGTATAGGGAAGGAGCCGTTTACGTCTAGGGAGCTGAAAAGGGGAAATAAGTGTGGTATTAAGAGGTCTTTAAATGTTTTGTAGTATTTGTTTGTGAATCCATCAGGCCCTGATGATTTACCATTTGGGAGGTTGGTTATAGCATTATGTATTTCTTGGTAAGATATTGGTTCCTCCAGGGCTGATTTGTGTTGTGTGGTAAGGTCAGGGAGGTCAATCTCGTCCAGGTAAGCTTCAATCACTTTTGTGTTTTGTTCTCCTTGTGAGTTAGATAATTTGTATAAACGAGAGTAATATTCCGTAAAATCCTCTGCTTTATGTGTGCTTTCATGTACCGTTTCGCCTTTAATATTTTTCATAGAGAAGATTTGGTTTATAGTGGGCCATTTACGAAGGGCTCTCGCCAGTAGATGGACCAGCTCTGTTTCCCCCTGGAAATATACTTTTTTAAGGTGTAGTGCCTTTCTATGTGCTTCTTTTTGGAGGTGGGAGTTAAGTGCGGCCCTAGCTCTATTTACTTGATGAAGTAACTCTTGACTATGAGGGTCTATTTTATGCAACGTTTCTGCTGTTTCTAAGGTATTTGAAAGAGACTGAAACTCCAGACATCTTATCTTGTTAAACCAGGCTGTTAAACAAATCAATTTAGATAATAAAAGTAAATTGTAAAGTTGTTTAAAATGGAATGCTCTATCTGAATCATGACAGTTTAATTTTGACTTTACTGTCCCTTTAAGTTCCTAATTTGTCTAAAATATTTTTCATATAACAATGTTTTGTTTATTTTTAAAAAAATATGAAAAATCAATATAATCAATATTTTATAGTGTTTATTGTGCAAAGGCTTATTATTATTATTATCATTTATTTGTATAGTGCTGCAAAATTATGTTGAGATCTTTATTACCAAGAAATACAATTTGGGTCTGATCTTTTTTATTAAAAAATCATTTCATTTTCACCTAAAACTATTCCATGTAGATTTTCACATAATAATATCAAATTCAACCATTTAAAATTTTAAAGTGCTGACATTCTCATGTGTTTTGCCTTTTATAAGCAAATTAGGATTTTAATGCCTGACACAACACAGTAGGCTAAATACTTTATTGATAATAGAATTTTGTTCTAAAAATGCATGCTGTTTTAGGCTAGGCAGCATTTTATGTTAAAGGGACATTTAACACTAAATAAATGCTGGATAGAATGTTCAAAGTGAAATTAATTTGCAGATGCATTTTAAAATAAATTAGTTTAAATACTGGGAAAATTGTTTTAAAAAATACAGGGAGTGCAGAATTATTAGGCAAATGAGTATTTTGACCACATCATCCTCTTTATGCATGTTGTCTTACTCCAAGCTGTATAGGCTCGAAAGCCTACTACCAATTAAGCATATTAGGTGATGTGCATCTCTGTAATGAGAAGGGGTGTGGTCTAATGACATCAACACCCTATATCAGGTGTGCATAATTATTAGGCAACTTCCTTTCCTTTGGCAAAATGGGTCAAACGAAGGACTTGACAGGCTCAGAAAAGTCAAAAATAGTGAGATATCTTGCAGAGGGATGCAGCACTCTTAAAATTGCAAAGCTTCTGAAGCGTGATCATCGAACAATCAAGCCTTTCATTCAAAATAGTCAACAGGGTCGCAAGAAGCGTGTGGAAAAACCAAAAAATAAAAATAACTGCCCATGAACTGAGAAAAGTCAAGCGTGCAGCTGCCAAGATGCCACTTGCCACCAGTTTGGCCATATTTCAGAGCTGCAACATCACTGGAGTGCCCAAAAGCACAAGGTGTGCAATACTCAGAGACATGGCCAAGGTAAGAAAGGCTGAAAGACGACCACCACTGAACAAGACACACAAGCTGAAACGTCAAGACTGGGTCAAGAAATATCTCAAGACTGATTTTTCTAAGGTTTTATGGACTGATGAAATGAGAGTGAGTCTTGATGGGCCAGATGGATGGGCCCGTGGCTGGATTGGTAAAGGGCAGAGAGCTCCAGTCCGACTCAGACGCCAGCAAGGTGGAGGTGGAGTGCTGGTTTGGGCTGGTATCATCAAAGATGAGCTTGTGGGGCCTTTTCGGGTTGAGGATGGAGTCAAGCTCAACTCCCAGTCCTACTGCCAGTTTCTGGAAGACACCTTCTTCAAGCAGTGGTACAGGAAGAAGTCTGTATCCTTCAAGAAAAACATGATTTTCATGCAGGACAATGCTCCATCACACGCGTCCAAGTACTCCACAGCGTGGCTGGCAAGAAAGGGTATAAAAGAAGAAAATCTAATGACATGGCCTCCTTGTTCACCTGATCTGAACCCCATTGAGAACCTGTGGTCCATCATCAAATGTGAGATTTACAAGGATGGAAAAAAGTACACCTCTCTGAACAGTGTCTGGGAGGCTGTGGTTGCTGCTGCACGCAATGTTGATGGTGAACAGATCAAAACACTGACAGAATCCATGGATGGCAGGCTTTTGAGTGTCCTTGCAAAGAAAGGTGGCTATATTGGCCACTGATTTGTTTTTGTTTTGTTTTTGAATGTCAGAAATGTATATTTGTGAATGTTGAGATGTTATATTGGTTTCACTGGTAAAAATAAATAATTGAAATGGGTATATATTTGTTGTTTGTTAAGTTGCCTAATAATTATGCACAGTAATAGTCACCTGCACACACAGATATCCCCCTAAATTAGCTAAAACTAAAAACAAACTAAAAACTACTTCCAAAAATATTCAGCTTTGATATTAATGAGTTTTTTGGGTTCACTGAGAACATGGTTGTTGTTCAATAATAAAATGAATCCTCAAAAATACAACTTGCCTAATAATTCTGCACTCCCTGTAAGTGCAAATTTTAAGTGTCCGTAAAACATTGGGTTGTATGTTGTAACTAGGGATGGACGAATGTTTTGCAACATTCAAAAAATGAAACAAATTTTAAAACATTTGTTCGTTTTGAATTTCGAATGTTTGTACAACATTCTAACATTTGTTTAATGCAACAGTATTTCTAATGCTTTCTTTAAATGTAATATTCAAATTATGCAATATTCGAAATAGAAACATTCAAATTGATATTTTTGTTTATCCTACAGTATGTATCAATTTACTAAATTCCCTACCACATGAACTATTGAACTTCTGAAAAGAATTTGTTAAATCGAATGTTACATTGAAATTTTTAAATGCGGATATTCGATCTAATAATAAACATTTGAAAACCAGAAATAACATTTGATTATAAAAAATTTAATGGATTTTCCTACTTATCAACATTCGATTGTCCAAAACAAATGTCCACAGGACTATTCGTTCTACCAAACAAATTAAACTTACATGCACATTCGCCCATCCCTACTACCTCGCTTTATCTATATTCTAAATATGTGCGTACACTCTTAGCACCGTGTATGTTTGTTACATCACTGTGGACACTTTAATGTTATTTTCAGAGAGATTACATCATATGTACAAAATAACCTAACCTTTATTTAATTAAAATATATATTCCATATATTTGTTTGTGCATTTAGGAACTCTTCAATTAATATGAACTATCTTTGCTCAGTCCATTGTATTGCTAATATTTCTTCCCCAATGACTATGTATTCAGTGCCGCATATAATTGTGGTGATTTATAAATAAATGATAATAATAATAATAATTATATTATGGGGTCATGCGTTGTGCACATTGAGTTTCACTGAATCTACAAGCGGTATCATTCAGGGTTTCAGATGTATCACTTGTTTAGTGGGCTTTTGTATGTAACTTGGCTATCTTTATTATACATTTTATTAGTTTGTGTTACTTGGGATTGATTTCTTTCCTAAGAATTTTACATATTCCTGGTGGGGGTTAAAAACGTATATAATAGCTGATAGGATTTCGCAGTGTAAATAATAGTAAAATATTTTTTTTTTTATAAATTAGAAAGTTTAAATCCTTCAAAATAAGGAGACAAAGCACGTAGGCAAACAGTTAATAAGAGCTAATTTATTCTCCCTCCCCCACTGGTTGGTTGATTACTGTTGCTGCCTCTTGTTTATTTATCTTTTCTACATCCAATTCTGAAGTTTGTCAAGTGACAAAATAAAGATAAATTAAATTTAATACACTCCTGCATAAAATGGCTCATTGGGAACAAATGAAATAGAACATTTACAATTCACAAACCAGGAAATTCTGAAGTCACCCCTTAAAAGTCTGCAACTGTAAGCTTCAAGTGTTAAAGGGACAGTCAACACTAGAAGTTTTATTGTTTTAAAAGATAGATAATCCCTTTATTACCCATTCCACAGTTCTGCATAACTAACACAGTTATATTAATATACTTTTTACCTCTGTGATTACCTTGTATTTAAGCATCTTCTGACAGCCCCCTGATCACATGACTATTTATTATGTATTGACTTGCATTTTAGCCAATTAGTGCAGTGTCTGCCACAAGCCACAGGCGTGATCACAATGTTATCTATATTTCTTACATGAACTAGCAGTCTCCTGTTGTTGTATTATAAAGTATATTATTATAACAATGGGATGGGTAGTAAAGGCATTATCTATATTTAAAATTAATTTTAGTGTTGACTTTCCCTTTAAGTCAATAGTGCTCTTAACCCAATCTAGGGCTTTTTTCCATTGAGCCAATAAATATGATGTCAGAAGCAATTTTGTTTATCAATTGCTTTCAATGGTGTGTTATACATCAATATCGGCAGCTGGGCTCCAGCTGCTGAAAATATTTAGCTTCCCATAAAAAGTATTAGAAGCTGTTAAGGGATAACTTATAGTAGGTTTCCAATGAAAGCACAAACCATTAATACACTATACAATGAAAAAAATTACACCCAGCTCAACTAGGTGCAAAAGAGTAAACATTTGCTTTTTGAGACCTATTTCCTATTGAAATTTTAAAATTTGCAAACAATGCAAGTGTTTCAATGCAGAAAAAAAAATTTGTGATATGTAATATTTATTGTTGTCCCATGTATAGGAATAGTTGCAACTATGTTCTTATAGAAATATCAGTATGAATTTAAATATGAAAATATATGCAAGCACATATCTACAGAATTCAAACTAGACCTATGCCTAGGGTAGTATCACATATTACATATATTAATAAGGTGGGAAATATAATTATATTAAAAAAAGTATTTGCTTATAGTTAAAAAATATGTATTATAAATAAGTGTATCTTTGTTTTTGTTTCTCTTTAGAGTTGATCACAGGTAAGGAGCCCAGGCGTTAAACGTAAATTTGGTAGTGTAAGGTCGGGTTATCATAACAACTAATTGTTTCCAAGAAATCCGACGTCGGATGGAAGCATTAACACAATGTTACCTTACACCTACATGAAAAGAGCGACTGCACGCACTGCGCAAAATATTTCAATGGAAACCTGGTACTAAAATGGAGCCGTAAACTACTTTTAGCTGTCGGCCACTTCAGTAGCTTACGGCTCAATTTTTTATGGCTCAATGGAAGAGAGCCCATAGTATGTGAGTTTTAAAGTTATATTAATTTATATTGGGAAGACTTTGAAATATGTTTATCAATTCCCAGTTCAATTTCATGTGAGATTAGTTATAGACTATTGTCACTAAGGGCAACCATCTGTCTCTGTGCTTGAAAGTGTAACATAACCATAATAAGCAGTGAAAAACAGTATTTTATTGGTAACTGAGAGCAACAAAGACAAAATAATTTTATAGAAAGGACAGAACTGCTAAACTCTTAGTGCGTGTATGTGAGAGAGAATGTGTGTTAGTGAGTGTTGCTATATCTAAGCCCTACAATATTTATTTGATACCTCAAGGAAATAGATTAAGGAACACATACTAGAGAGGAAAAACTGATGCAGATAGAATAACTGCTACTATACTTCACCACACTTTACAAGTGGGAGAGGAAATATGAAACATAGATGCAAACTCATGAAGTCATTTAAAAATGCTGTGCTGCCATACAATTAATTTTTTTATTTGGTACACGTCATGATGAGGTCAGAGTCTCTCTCAGTGAGTGTGAGTTGTTTTGGGGCCAGCACTTTGCTCAGGCGCTGAGAGTTGATCTGTTTGGTTCATTAGACCAACAGCTGAGGTATATTCGGTCTAGATTTGGTATGTCAGTGATTTTTTGTCTAGAGATATGGACATGAGCCGATGCCACCCACAATACTGTGATTCGATGTTGTGGAGGGGTGTGTGCTGCATAGGTTACTTTATGCTACAATGGATTGACTGTTTGATCGTGACTATCAGTGTTGTTGTATATCAAGTAGGAATATACGAGTGGTGGTTAACTGCAGCTGATTATAATATACCCTTTGATGGTAGGGTGCCTAATGTGTACATGGGTGCTTTGATAGAGTAAATATAAATTTTGATGATTTTCACAGGTGGTTTTTGCACACTCTGTGTCACTATTGGCACATCAAGGGGGGAGTGTTTTTGTCTATTGATATAAATATATGTTTGTTGTTTAATTTTAAACTGCTTGAGGAAGGGACAACAGTGGTTCCAAAACATCACAGAATAAAAGTTATATGCAGTGATTCAAGTCCAGTGAGTGCTTAAATTTGTATTATTTCAATATATCATATCATATCAATAAATAAAAAAATAAATAAATATGATGGCTGTTATTAAAAAGGAGTAAGTTAGATATTTGATAGGTATTGTTTTGTTTGTCAAGCTCAAGGGAACAACCTAGAGTGATCTTTTTTTTTTGAAAGTATAAAGTCTTTCCAAGTCAGAAAGTACAAATCCAAGTCAAGTTGTGAGTCATTGTTGCCAAAGTCTAAATCAAGTCGCAAGTCTTCTTTGATTATGTTGAGCTACAAGTCATCAAATCTTGGATTTAAGTCCAATTCAAGTCCAAGTCATGCAACCCTGAAAATCAATATACTCAGAATACTAGGGAACACATTGAAAATCAGCTACATATATGGAAAAACTCTTATCCAGAAAAAATAGCAATCTTCTGACCTGTGGAACTGAGTACCAGAGGGAGCCAGCTGAGGGGCTCTGATACATCCAGCCTGCGTGAATAGCACTGCATTATAGTGCGCCACCTCTGTGAGTATATTTCTATGGTGGGAGTCAATGCGGGTTTGAAAATGCTTGAAAATTTCATGACAAACTATACCATTGGACCGCCTTATTTTTGTTTTTTCTATTCTAGTATCTCAAGTGATAATTGTAAGAAGAGCTGATCCTAGTGTACTACAACTACCTGCGATAGCCATCACAGGCGCCTTTGTACTTTTGGGACCATCTTGCATGGACTTTTGATTGAAATACATGATTCTCGTGCTTTCAAGTCATTCTCTAGGACAGATATGTTTCTAGTATCAGAAAAATTATGAATCAGAAATTTAAGCCTTTATAATCTCTGGCCATTCTCCTATAACAATACTATTGAAAGCATTAGAGATTAAGAGATCAATGAGTATTGTTTCCCCACCTAAACATATGCTGAATAACTGTAAGTTTTATCACTGGGTCAAAAAGGATTGGGATGAATACTGTTTTAAAAATACAGATTACAAAAATAAACCTGAATTTATTTTGGAGAAGCAGCTAAGGAAGCACTAAAAGAAAAGATCAAAGTGTATATTGTAAGATTGATAAAAAAAAAAAAGCACAGAGGGCAGAATTAGCCGGCAAAGAAAGCAGTCACAGTGTGAGTACAAATTTATTTAAAGGCTTTTAACCCATTTATTTAGCCTTAAACTGATCTCACAATACTACTACAACCCCTCTGACACCTCGGGGCAAACAAGATCTGATCTACCACATCTGAATCTGTTGTTCGTTGTGGTGATTAGCTCCCGCAGAAGCAGAGGACCCGGATCGGCTCCAAGGCCGACTCAGCTCTACATCGGGGGGCTTCTGAAAAGTCAGAAAGCGCAATCCCAAGTTTGTGGTCAGCTTATTGAAAATCGAGAGACCCACCACTGCACTTCCTTCCTTGTGGCTGGAAAGGCTACCATTTCAGGCCCAGAAACTGAGTTTACGGTCATTTGACTAGACCTAATTTTGGCCTGCATCTGATGAGCTCAACATGGCTCAAGCCCTAAAGAAAAAATCCAAAGGTTGCCTGACTCCCAAAAGAATGTTGAGAGACCACTTCGAACACTCTCAAGCCTCAATGAGCGGCAGATCAGATGATGAGCTTTCTGAGGGCACTCCAGAAATGGACTCTGAACACCTACAAATAGCGTCAGCTATTCCTTTGAACATCACGGACATACCAGGTGCTAATAATAATCTAGTAGACACCATTAAAGCTGTCCTAGCAACCTATCATGATTCCCTCTGCAAGCGCTTTGATAAGGCCTGCTCAGACCTGATAAGAGACATTGCCTCCATAGGTGAACGCACAGACACCCTAGAGCAAAAGCAAGAGTATCTCATAGTAGACCATTCCAACTTGCTTTCCTACTCACAATCCCTTGCTGAGCAGATTACATCTATGGAAATAAAACTAGCTGACCTGGAGAGAGTGTTACAGAAAGATCTACAACCCTACCTTCAAGACCTCTTCTCCTCAGCTCTGGGTACTCTAAAAGAACCAGAATCCCCCATAGACAGAGCGCACAGGGCAAACAGGCCAAGATCCCTCGCAGATGACTAGCCAAGAGATGTGGTGGTCACACTGTACATTTTCACATTCCGAAAAAGACTCTTATGGGCTATTAACTCAGGGGCACTTTGTTCCAGTAAATTTGAATCTGTCCAAGTTTACCCAGATCTTTTTCCACACACCCTTCAACTTCAGGAAGCCTACCAGGATTATACTATAATACTAAGAGATAAAGGGATCAAATACCGCTGGGGCTTCCCGGTCAGATTGTTCATTTCAAAAGATGATCTTCAATTCATAGTTTCCTCTCCGGATCAAGCGAAAGACCTACTCACCAAATGGGACCTTCTTCCCTCACAAAAGTGAACTACTCCTCTCAGAACAGAACCACCTATTCCACTTCGAATGGATGCCCCCTCCTGGCAACGATTGGCCCCAAGGATGAAACAACCAAGATCCCATCAGTCATACTATAACAAGTCCTTATCTTCAGCACAAGAAGGGGAATGATCCACTTTCTAAAAGATACTTCAACATTATAACAGCCTGAGGACATGTGACTTTTTCACAACCACCATGAACTGCCTTGGAAGGGTATTACAGACTTTCTGCCTGGACCATGCATCTTCTTCCTGATCACTAAGGTACCTTATTTTACTTGTTATGTTTATATCCTAAAATGTCAATTTAAGACTAGATTTACTTACAAACATACTTGAATATTCCTAACACATCCTCCCACCTTCCCCTCCCCCCACCCTCTCCTTCTCCCTTTCCATTACCTCCTTCACTTCTCTCCTCCTTCTCTCCCTCCTCTCCCACCCCTGTTTAAAATAGATAATGACATCTCTTGATATCTAGATTTTCCATATGATTACTCCTATCTATGGAGATTCACCTCTGTTATTCTTGTTGACCTGTTAATCAATATGTTATTGATGCTATTGTCTCATTTCTCATTTCTTGAGGGTATCTGGATTCAAAGTGTCCCTCCTACACTCTCAAAAGTTTACATGTTTATTTGCCATGATTGTAGATTTTTGAAGTCCTTTTGAGACTACACTCATCCAAAACAAGTCTAACTTTTACCAGCGTCACTTCCTCCTCATCCTCCCTATTTCCCCATTCCTATCCTTCTTCACCCATCCCTCTCCCTTCCCCACCTTTATTCTTAATTTCTCTCAGGTATATCTCATTCCCTGTGATTGAGGAGACAGTTTGACTCCAGATAAACTACTAACTTATTTGTATACATGTTTTGTTTTGATATAACTACATGATTTATCGTTGTTCCATAAGAAAGTAGAAGGACTCATCTTCTGACAGATACTCCAACCTGATAACGGCCAGAAATCTCAAAACTCTCTCACAAACAAATGGCCACTCATCTGTGGTAATCTACAGATTCTTTGCTTGAGTCCCACATCCTCTGATTGTACATTCAAATATCTTCCAAATATTCCTCTCTCCTATACATTAAGGTGCATAATTAGGTGTATTACTGTCTACAGATAATCCTAGTAACCCCAATGTCCTCTCCTTCCTCCCTATCCCCCTTCCACTTCCCCCTCATCCTTCATCCCCCCATTTCCATAATTCCCCCGCCCACATCCTTCTTTTTCCCCTCCCTTCCCACTCCTTTTACTAAGAATGGTATAGGCTCTTCCTGAAACCTGCATTATTTATATAACCATCTGTTACCTATGACAAGCTTAAATGCTGGGTTTAGGCCTACTGCTTCCTCTGAATGCTCTAATGTTCTTTTATATGTTTATATGTTTTGACTACTCAGATAACCTACAATGCCTTCCCCTTTCCCTGCCCCCACACACTCCCTCCCCCTCCACCCCCCCCATTTCCCCAAAATGGTAAAAGTCTTTTTCAGTAAACTTAGTTATGGTAATACCTCAGGCAATCATTTGATCGCATGACTCTCAGGTTTAAATTGTTACAATTTTTCTTAATAATGTTATGTGTTCCGTTTTGTTGATATTCGTTTTAATAATTTTTCTGAATTGTTTACTTTCACTACTCAGGCCTGGGCTAGGTGGGATACTGCTTCTCCATCTTCCCCAGGCACACTCCCCCCCACAGAATATTTGAACTACTCTACTCATCAACATAGACTAGATCATTTTTTGGCTGTGTATACTATAATCACAGACCTACCCTTGGCCTTCTAACCACATAAGCTCTAACAAACAAAGCAAGAGAAAGGAAGATAAGGGAAAAAAAAGGAAAAGAAAAGAAACCCACTGGCCCCAGGGCTCCATCTTTCTCCAAAGTTCCAAGTATACCCAATATTTCAAGTAGTATCTTCCCAGACCAAAAAAAAGAGGATTTGCAATTCTGGTGCATAAATCTGTCACTTGTGACATTCAATTTCTAGAGAGAGACCCTGAGGGCAGATTCTTAATCATCGTTTGCCAATTAGACAACATACAATACAGTTTATTATCCCTATATGCCCCTAATTCCAAACAATTACCATTCTTGAGAAAACTTCTCCCACTAGTTGAACAGGTTCACAGAGGTGTCCTCCTTATTGGGGGAGATTTCAATCTTGCCTGGGTTTCTAACCTATATAGGAGCAACCCTTCCAAAAAAAACAGATAGAGGAGTAACCTCCCAAGCCCACGCCTTCAGGAATCCCATGTTAAAGTTTAACCTCTGTGATTCATGGAGATGTCTTTCTCCAACCGAAAGGGATTTCCCTTTCTTCTCCAATCCTTAGCAATCCTACTCCTGAATCAATTATCTCCTATGCCACTCTGCCCTCCTAGATAACTTATCATGCCCCAAAATCTCCATCTGCTCGTGGTCTGATCATGATATGGTCACAGTAGAGATGCTGTCCACACCTTCTTCTACAGGCCCCCCTTCCTGGAAACTCTCTCCTGCCTTGATTTCAGGCCCCTCATTAGCGCTAACTTCTAATATTATTAAATAATTCTTCACAGTTAATAAGATTGAGACAGATGATCCCACTTTGTGGGCAGCAGCCAAAGTGTTCCTTAGGGGCATTTCCTCAAACAAGCAGTGAAAGGCAAGAAAAGTCAAGGTCAATCCCTCGCACAAATGTATGTGAGCTTATGCACCCTAGAGAAAGTAAACAGAACCACCCCTTCCAGGCTGATTTTGGAGACAATCACTCTAATAATGTCTAAGATTAATTCTATTGAAGAAAAGAGAGTTCAATCCAATCTGTTCTCTCTCTGCCAGCTTTTTTATTACAAAGGCAACAAAGCGGATCATCTCCTAGCCACCAAACTACGCACCCAACAACACAGAATCCCGTTAATTAAAACCACTTCAGGCCCAGTATACTCCCCTTCAGATATCTGGAGAGCATTTGCCCGTTATTACGAATCCCTTTATAATATTGAACAAAACTTAAAGGCCCCTAAGCCATCCCCTTTGCTAGTAAAAGAGTTTCTCTCTTCCCTAGCCCTACCTACTTTGTCCCAAGAAGAGACCCAGAGCCTAATTGACCCCCCCCCCGACCCTTGAAGAGCTAAAATCAGCAATATCATCTCAAGCTGAATAAAGCATCCTGGTCCTGACAGATTTACCAATCTTTTCTACAAGACCTTTTCTCAACAGCTAACCCCTTACCTACTTAGGTTTTTACAGTACCTCTTTTTTTGAGAGAACTATGAGACCTGTTTTATAACACACAACATTTTACCAGTTTGTACAGGGATATGCATTAGGACAAACATTATATAACATCAACAAGAGTTAGGTATGTATTAATCAATGTTGTAGTTGAGAGAATGTATAATTTCAAGTTTAAACATATCTCAAGAGATTATCTGTTATTGCTATAAATGGTGGGATATGTTAAAATTCTCCTAATTTCCTCATTTTATCAGAACAAGTTTTAAAAATAAAACAATAATCCAGTAAGCAATTATCTATGTTTTTGTGAATTTCTCGTAACTGAACATTTCTGAAATTCTTACAAACTTAAGCAGCATAACACAAAAAAAGCCTTTTGCTGCTTTCAATACTAAATTAAGGGTAAGCTCAGTTCTCTTATGGGTTAAGGTGAAGGCCTTCTAAGGTTAGCGTAAAGCTTTCGAAAAGGAAGACTTAATGGAAGGGGGGAGGCGGGGAAAAATGGGAGGGAAGATGAGAGAAGAAGAAAAAAGGGGGGGGAAGGGGGTTGTTTCAGATGAGATATAGGGAGGGGAATGTGTAAAAGTTAGAGATGATTGGATTAACCCCATTAAGCAGATAATAAGGGACAGGGCTTAAAAAAGAGATTGTAATCTTGATTCTCCAATGTCAACCCAGGGCTCCCAGATTAAGAAGTGAAGGTCGTACTGTAATTTGGTGGAGTAAGCGTAACTTTCTATCGATCTAAGGTATGCGATTAGGTTTATTTGACTTAACCAACTCGGGGGGTTAGGCTTTCTCCAATTCCTGGCTATTAGGAGTTTTGCCGCCATTAGAATTGAAATCAATAGGCATCGCTGGGGTAAAGTCTGTTTGTTAAGGCTGAGATGAAGGAGTGCAATTTCAGGGGGCAGACCATCAATCAGGTGGAGGAGTTGGCGTAGGATAAGTATCTTAGACCAGAAGGGTTTGATGCCCGGACGCGACAACCAGATATGTTGTGGGTCCCCAATCTTCAAACAGCCCCGCCAACATAAAGAAGAACAGGTAGGGAACATTTTGTTAATTTTGGAAGGTATATAGTGCCATCTGGTGAGGAGTTTAAAGTAGAGCTCGAAGAGGGACGTGCAATGTATCATTTGTTTAGTATGAGCTATTGCTATGTTACAGGATTTTTCAGAGAAGGTTAAACCCCAGTCTTTCTCCCAGGCTTCAATGTGTTGAGTTTAAGAGAGTTTTTCGGAATTCAAAAGGCATTGGTAGTGATGAGATAGAGGTGACAGAAATTGGATATTCCTTTGGATTCTAGCTTCCCAGAAGGAAAGGGGCCTCGTTGTGTGGGTGAGTGTATGAGGATGTCATCTAAGTACACCACAACACACTGTTGCAACATATCTCATAGGACATCATTAATAAATTCCTGAAAAACAGCAGGAACATTACATAGGCCAAAGGGCATTACAAGATATTCATAATGCCCACTCCTGGTGTTAAATGCTGTTTTCCATTCGTGGCCCTCCTTGATCCTAACAAGATTGTACGCTCCTCTCAAATCCAGTTTAGAAAACACTGTAGCTCCCTTGAGGCGGTCAAAGAGTTCCGTAATGAGCGGAATAGGGTAAGCATTCTTAATGGTAAGATGATTAAGACCCCTATAATCGATACATGGTCTTAACTCACCACCCTTTTTCTTCACAAAGAAGAAGCCAGCCCCTGCAGGAGAGCAGGATTTGCAGATAATCCTCTGTTACAGAGCATCAGCAACATACTCCTCCATAGCACAATTCTCTGCAACAGACAGAGGGTAAACCCAGCTCCGAGGAGGAATGGCTCCAGGTTGCAGGTCTATGGCACAATCATAAGACCAGTGAGGAGTAAAACTTGGCAGGCACCTTGTCAAAAACGTCTAGGAACTCTCGGTACTCCTCTGGCAATTGAGATACCGAAGAAGTGCACAAGACTTTGACTGGTTTCCAAAGACAAGTGGAAATACATTGCGGAGACCATGACAACATTTTGGACCTGCACCAGACGAGACTGGGATTGTGCTTTTGGGATAACCCAGAACAACCGGAAAATGCGGAGAGTTTATCACCTGGAACTGGAGGGTTTCAAAATGGAGAGCCCCAACAGCCATGGATAATGGAGCAGTTTCATGAGTAACGAGTGCGGGCTGAAGGGGCCTGCCATCAATAGCAAGTGGAATGGACCAAGGCAATACAGGAATGGAGTGCTTTGATACAAAAGCACTGTCAATGAAATAGTCCGCAGCACCGGAGTCAACAAGAGCCTGGGTGACTATGAAGGAGTCCACCCAGGAAAGGACAACTGTGACCAAAGGTTTCTCCTTTAGCGGTTCCGGGGATGAGGATAAACCACCCAAGGTCTGCCCTCAACAGGACTTTAGTTGCAAGCGTTTCCCGACTGTGTAGGACAAGACTTTAAAAGGTGGCCCTGTAACCCACAATAGAGGCAGAGCCCCTCCCTCCTCCTAAAGGCCCTCTCCACCATGGAGAGACACGTGAATCCCAACTGCATCAACTCAGCAGTACCTGGTGACTCGGGACCAGAAGGCATGGGGGGAGAGGGAGGCATGGGTGGGAAAAAACCCGTAGGAGACAATGGAACAGGAGGCCTCTGCAAGTGCTCCTTGAAAGAAGGCCTCTCTCTGAGTCTGATGTCAATTAGGATAAAAAAAGACACCAATGCCTGGAGATCCTCTGGTAAATCTCTGGCAGATACTTCATCTTTAATCGCATCAGAAAGCCCATGAAAGAAGGCAGCAACAAGGGCTTCATTGTTCTAACCTACCTCTGCAGCAAGCATACGGAACTCAATAGCAAACTGAGCAACAGATCTCGTACCTTGCTGAATGGACATGGACTCGTTTAGCAGCAGAGAAGGAGCGAGCCGGAACATCAAATACCCTTCGAAAGGAGGCCACAAATTCAGGGTAATTTGAAATCACAAGTTTATTAGTCTCCCACAAGGGATTAGCCCAGGCAAGAGCTATGTCAGAGAGTAACGAGATGAGAAACCCCACCTTAGCTCTGTCAGAGGGAAACGCCTGAGGTAACATCTCAAAGTAAATGCCCACCTGGTTCAAAAACCCTCTGCACTGAATACGATCACCTCCATTTCGCTGAGGTAGAGGTGCAGAACCGGACATGCTCCTGGTAGGGCTAGGTGCAGCAGCGGAAACAGGAGCAGCCATAACTTGTGGGACACATTGGTCCAAATGTGCAGTGCAAGTCAGCAGGGTTTGCAGGGCTAGTGCAAATTGATCCAAATGGTGATCCAGTTCATCCATCCTGGAAATAATGGTAGGTAAAGGTTGATTATTAGCACCATCAGGATTCATGGCCCTAGCGTAATGTCTGGATGCCAGGAATCAGACTGAGATGAGAAGTGCAAAAATAATCACACCTTTATTAATAACAAAAAATAATAAAAAGTCCACAAGTCAAACAACAAGCCAAGAGTCAAAGCCAGAGCTGGTAGTCAGACGAGCCAAGTCAGGAGCCAAAGCGAATAGTCAGACGAGTCGAGTCAGGAGCCAAAGTGAGTAGTCAGACGAGCCGGAATCAGGAACAAGGAAAACAGCAGAGTCAGGAACAAGCCAGAGATCAGGAACCAGGTGGGACGTCAAAAAGCCAGATAATACCCAGGAACTGGAACACAGGAACTGTCAGTATATGGCCGGGTTATAACACAATATATTTTATAATTATCCTTTAATAAAAATAAACCCTCAATCAATGGGGCATATTTATCAAAGTCTGTCAGACCTGATCCGACAGTGCAGATCAGGTCCGACAAACCTCGCTGAATACGGCGAGCAATATGCTCGCCGTATTCAGCATTGCACCAGCAGCTCACAAGAACTGCTGGTGCAATGCCACCCCCTGCAGACTCGCGGCCAATGGGCCACCAGCAATCAACCCGATCGTAGCGGTCTTTGTGACTGCTGCTTCATAACTGCTGTTTCTGGCGAGCCTGTAGGCTCGCCAGAAACACGGGGCATGATACATATGCCCTATTATGCATATACTAGACCATAAAATTAATATAAATTCCTGAATTATTTTTATTAGTTAATATCTATAAACACATTGAAATATATTTGTAGGGACAAGAATATGAATCAATACTATACACGTTTAAAACTATTTTAATAATGCTATACTCTTTACAAAGCAAACCAAATTGTAACTTATAACTAACCTTATTCACAATTGAATTTCATTCAATTAACACAATGAGATTCCAAGATATTAACCACTAACATTCAGACTGGTACAATTTCAACAGTGCTTAGTTAAATAATAGAACAATATATGCTCTTATTAAAACATCAGAAATTGTATATATTATTTGTGTAAACAACCAAATCCTATGCTAATTTCTCCAAGCTGAAATAAATTCTTAGTCACTTATAATTAAAATTAATTCTAAGATATACAGGGAGTGCAGAATTATTAGGCAAATTAGTATTTTGACCACATCATCCTCTTTATGCATGTTGTCTTACTCCAAGCTGTATAGGCTTGAAGCCTACTACCAATTAAGCATATTAGGTGATGTGCATCTCTGTAATGAGAAGGGGTGTGGTCTAATGACATCAACACCCTATATCAGGTGTGCATAATTATTAGGCAACTTCCTTTCCTTTGGCAAAATGGGTCAAAAGAAGGACTTGACAGGCTCAGAAAAGTCAAAAATAGTGAGATATCTTGCAGAGGGATGCAGCACTCTTAAAATTGCAAAGCTTCTGAAGCGTGATCATCGAACAATCAAGCGTTTCATTCAGGGTCGCAAGAAGCGTCTGGAAAAACCAAGGCGCAAAATAACTGCCCATGAACTGAGAAAAGTCAAGCGTGCAGCTGCCAAGATGCCACTTGCCACCAGTTTGGCCATATTTCAGAGCTGCAACATCACTGGAGTGCCCAAAAGCACAAGGTGTGCAATACTCAGAGACATGGCCAAGGTAAGAAAGGCTGAAAGACGACCACCACTGAACAAGACACACAAGCTGAAACGTCAAGACTGGGCCAAGAAATATCTCAAGACTGATTTTTCTAAGGTTTTATGGACTGATGAAATGAGAGTGAGTCTTGATGGGCCAGATGGATGGGCCCGTGGCTGGATTGGTAAAGGGCAGAGAGCTCCAGTCCGACTCAGACGCCAGCAAGGTGGAGGTGGAGTACTGGTTTGGGCTGGTATCATCAAAGATGAGCTTGTGAGGCCTTTTCAGGTTGAGGATGGAGTCAAGCTCAACTCCCAGTCCTACTGCCAGTTTCTGGAAGACACATTCTTCAAGCAGTGGTACAGGAAGAAGTCTGCATCCTTCAAGAAAAACATGATTTTCATGCAGGACAATGCTCCATCACACGCGTCCAAGTACTCCACAGCGTGGCTGGCAAGAAAGGGTATAAAAGAAGAAAATCTAATGACATGGCCTCCTTGTTCACCTGATCTGAACCCCATTGAGAACCTGTGGTCCATCATCAAATGTGAGATTTACAAGGAGGGAAAACAGTACACCTCTCTGAACAGTGTCTGGGAGGCTGTGGTTGCTGCTGCACGCAATGTTGATGGTGAACAGATCAAAACACTGACAGAATCCATGGATGGCAGGCTTTTGAGTGTCCTTGCAAAGAAAGGTGGCTATATTGGTCACTGATTTGTTTTTGTTTTGTTTTTGAATGTCAGAAATGTATATTTGTGAATGTTGAGATGTTATATTGGTTTCACTGGTAAAAATAAATAATTGAAATGGGTATATATTTGTTTTTTGTTAAGTTGCCTAATAATTATGCACAGTAATAGTCACCTGCACACACAGATATCCCACTAAAATAGCTATAACTAAAAACAAACTAAAAACTACTTCCAAAACTATTCAGCTTTGATATTAATGAGTTTTTTGGGTTCATTGAGAACATGGTTGTTGTTCAATAATAAAATTAATCCTCAAAAATACAACTTGCCTAATAATTCTGCACTCCCTGTATATATCTATATTTTGCAAAGATAAAACAAACTTAACACTATACAGGACTATGAATGTAAGCTAATATACAAACTGCTATCTTTAATCTATTACTTACAGCAACAATGAATGTTTGTTTTAAATGTTTACCTATGTTTAACAACCTCATATACTTTACCAAAATAATGACCAAATCGATAAGTCAATTTCCAAAAACTTCTTTGTTTATCCAATTCGCCTCAGAATACCAAAAAATTTGTTTTTGCATGTGGAAAAGAATGGTAGCAATTATGCCTTTTGTAACTGTAAGTAACGCAGCCAAATTTGTATCAGTCACAGTTTTTTACACAGACAGCCAGCCAGCCAGCCAGACTTTTCTATTTACCCCACCCCTTTTTGTTTTGTACCATCATTAGCGAATTGGATAGGCCCTTAAGGATCTGCTTTGTGATTCGCCCTTACGGAGCTGAGCATGGATTGGTTCATCTGGGAAGTATCTTTTAACAGTCAAATCTTTTCACTATAATACTGGATTTTGGCCATCGCGGGGCAGCATAACAAACAAACAGATTCATTTAATCATTCCTAGACAGTAAAAACATTTCTTTAAAATGTGTATCTTAAAATGTTATAATTTTTTTTATATTACTGAATTACATGTTCAAATGTACTGTATTATGTCACATTATCTATTCTGATTATTTTAATATGAAGCATCAGTATTATTTCTAATATCATATTGCATCAAAATAATTTATACTGGTAACTATTCCAAATTTAATAGCATTTAAAATCCTGATATTCATACAAATACAGCATGTTTCACATTCAGTACACCCCCAATGGGACAACCACACGTGTACTCGCTATATGCCATGTGCTTTTGCTTAGCGAGTCTTCCTCCTGTCATTTTCACTAGATTTCTGGAAAACAGAAAAAATGTTTATCTTTAATTCAATGGTTCAGTATTTGTGTATATCAATGTATTTATTTTTCAACACAGCGAATATTTATTTAATATATTATGTCCCAGCTCAATATATATATATATATATATATATATACATATATGTGTTATTTGAATTATTTCAAACACAAATTAAAAACTGGCATCATTCCTTTTGCAAGATTTATTTATTTTTATTTATGCCATACAGAGACTTTAAATGTCAATTTGTCTGGGGTCTTCACATGGGAAACTCCACAGGGGATCATTTAACTTGTGGTTGTTAAAAATGACAGTTCTTTGAATATGTTTCTATTTTCAAATATACTCACAGACGGATCGGCTCCTCACCTTGGCAGGAAACCCATATATGGGCATGTATTTTTGAGGCTCCATCATGCTAATTTCCATTTCCTTGAAATTAGAAAGTTCAAGCTGCAGCAGCACTGAATAAAAAGATTTTTATTTTTGCCAAAAAGTTAATACAACGTTTCGGACCAACTGTCCTTAATCATGTATAAAATCACACTGACACATACAGGCTTAAAATACCCTTAACCCCTCCCATTCAATTATAATACACACCTGTGATGATCTATCTACATCAGTTAACTCCACCTAGTGTTCACACACCTCTTTTCTTAGAGGTTCTCATATGACTTCACAGTTGATTTATCATTGTGTGTACACAACATAGACATTCTAAATCAAAGATACCTATACTTTTTGTTAGCTCTAAGAACT